>NW_027601548.1:0-118301 GCF_053455715.1 Rhinoraja longicauda | reverse complement strand
GGGGGCGGGTTCCTTCTCCTCCCTCTGACCGACGTCCACCGCGTCCAATCGTCGCCGCCCGCCCGCCCTAACCGACGGCCGCCCGGACCAATCCCCGCCGCCCGCTCCCCAGTCCAAGCCCCGCCCCTCCGCTTCCCCTCCCGCCCGCCTGCCAATCTCCGGTCCTGGGGCGGGACGTCCGTCGCCTTGATGGACGCGCGCCGCGGCCAATGGGTGCTAAGGGACCGCACCCTTTGTCTCGCTTTGCAAAGATTATTGTAAATGCAACGATTTTACTGCATTTAACAGCCCAGGGTGGTTGCAATATTGCTTTAATGCAACGCCAGCGCTGCATTTAACATTGCAGTGGCCTGCAAAGTTATTTTAATGCGTTGCATCAGTTGCATTTAACATTTGAGTGGTTTTGCAAAATTATTGCAATTAATTTAATGCATATAACATAACATAACATAACAACATAACAACACTTTATTGTCACTCGGCACAACACCGAGCGAAATTTCAGCAGTCACACAAAATACAGCAAAAAAGAAAAGAACACAGGACACCCGACCCCAACACAAACATCCATCACAGTGACTCCAAACACCCCCTCACTGTGATGGAGGCAACAAAACTTCCCCTCTCTTCCCCCCGCACCCACGGACAGGCAGCTCGACCCCTACCGAGGCAACCGACACGCACAGCCCCCGCAAGGGGATGGAAGGCCCCCCGGCCGAGCCGCCCCGGGCACCGAAACGTCCCGCGGCCACACCGGGCGATGTTAAGTCCAACGGCCGAGCCGCACCGGGCACTGAAACGTCCCGCGGCCGAACAGCGCTGACGATGTTAACTCCAGCGGCCAAGCCGCACCGGGCACTGAAACGTCCCGCGGCCACACCGGGCGATGTTAAGTCCAGCGGCCAAGCCGCACCGAGCATTGAAACGTCCCGCGGCCGAGCCGCACCGGGCATCCATTGGGGGTCGCTAGATGACTTTAATGCAAGGCCACATCGCAGGTGTTGCAATATTTCTTTAATGCAAGGCGATCACTGCATTTAACATTGCAGCAGCCTGAAAAGTCATCCTAATGCGATGCCGGGGGTAGTAAATACAATAATAATACTATAGTAATAATAATTTAACATTGCAGGAGCCTGCAAAGTTGTTCTAATGCGTTGCATTAATTGCATTTAACATTTGAGAGGTTTTGCAAAATTATTGCAATTAATTTTATTGCATTTAACATCCCAGGGGGTTGCAATATTGCTTTAATGCAACACCAGCGCTCCATTTAACAATGCAGCAGCCTGCAAAGTTATCCTAATACGATGCATTAGTTGCATTTAACATTTGAGAGGTTTTGCAGGATGATTGCAATTAATTTAACACCCACTGTGACTTTAAAGTCATCTAGCGACCCACAGTGGGTGTTAAATTAATTGCAATCATCCTGCAAAACCTCTCAAATGTTATTATTGCATTTCACATCGCAGGGTGTTGCAATATTTCTTTAATGCAAGGCGATCACTGCATTTAACATTGCAGCAGCCTGAAAAGTCATCCTAATGCGATGCATTTGTTGCATTTAACATTTGAGAGGTTTTGCAAAATTATTGCAATTAATTTAATGCATATAACATCCATTGGGGGTCGCTAGATGACTTTAATGCAAGGCCATCACTGCATTTAACATTGCAGTAGCCTGCAAAGTTATCCTAATACGATGCATTAGTCACGTTTAACATTTGAGAGGTTTTGCAGGATTATTATTGCATTTCACATCGCAGGGTGTTGCAATATTTCTTTAATGCAAGGCGATCACTGCATTTAACATTGCAGCAGCCTGAAAAGTCATCCTAATGCGATGCCGGGGGTAGTAAATACAATAATAATACTATAGTAATAATAATTTATATTATTAATAATAAGAATGAATCAAAGATTGATTGATTGATCGATCGGTGGGTGGCTGGATGGATGTCAGGAATTTGAGAGATTTTGCATGATTATTACAATGATTTTAATGCATTTAATACCCCAGAACAGCTGCAATTTTGCTTTAATGCAAGGCCTGCGCTGCATTTAACATTGCAGGAGCCTAATTGCATTTAACATTTGAGAGGATTTGCAAAATTATTGCAATTAATTTTATTGCATTTAACATCCCAGGGGGTTGCAATATTGCTTTAATGCAACGCCAGCGCTGCATTTAACAATGCAGCTGCCTGCAAAGTTATCCTAATACGATGCATTAGTCGCATTTAACATTTGAGAGGTTTTGCAGGATTATTATTGCATTTCACATCGCAGGGTGTTGCAATATTTCTTTAATGCAAGGCGATCACTGCATTTAACATTGCAGCAGCCTGAAAAGTCATCCTAATGCGATGCATTTGTTGCATTTAACATTTGATAGGTTTTGCAAAATTATTGCAATTAATTTAATGCATTTAACACCCACTGTGGGTCGCTAGATGACTTTAATGCAAGGCCATCACTGCATTTAACATTGCAGCAGCCTGCAAAGTTATCCTAATACGATGCATTAGTCCCGTTTAACATTTGAGAGGTTTTGCAGGATTATTATTGCATTTCACATCGCAGGGTGTTGCAATATTTCTTTAATGCAAGGCGATCACTGCATTTAACATTGCAGCAGCCTGAAAAGTCATCCTAATGCGATGCATTTGTTGCATTTAACATTTGAGAGGTTTTGCAAAATTATTGCAATTAATTTAATGCATATAACATCCATTGGGGGTCGCTAGATGACTTTAATGCAAGGCCATCACTGCATTTAACATTGCAGTAGCCTGCAAAGTTATCCTAATACGATGCATTAGTCACGTTTAACATTTGAGAGGTTTTGCAGGATTATTATTGCATTTCACATCGCAGGGTGTTGCAATATTTCTTTAATGCAAGGCGATCACTGCATTTAACATTGCAGCAGCCTGAAAAGTCATCCTAATGCGATGCCGGGGGTAGTAAATACAATAATAATACTATAGTAATAATAATTTATATTATTAATAATAAGAATAAATCAAAGATTGATTGATTGATCGATCGGTGGGTGGGTGGATGGATGTCAGGAATTTGAGAGATTTTGCATGATTATTACAATGATTTTAATGCGTTTAATAACCCAGAACAGCTGCAATTTTGCTTTAATGCAAGGCCTGCGCTGCATTTAACATTGCAGGAGCCTAATTGCATTTAACATTTGAGAGGATTTGCAAAATTATTGCAATTAATTTTATTGCATTTAACATCCCAGGGGGTTGCAATATTGCTTTAATGCAACGCCAGCGCTGCATTTAACAATGCAGCAGCCTGCAAAGTTATCCTAATACGATGCATTAGTCGCATTTAACATTTGAGAGGTTTTGCAGGATTATTATTGCATTTCACATCGCAGGGTGTTGCAATATTTCTTTAATGCAAGGCGATCACTGCATTTAACATTGCAGCAGCCTGAAAAGTCATCCTAATGCGATGCATTTGTTGCATTTAACATTTGATAGGTTTTGCAAAATTATTGCAATTAATTTAATGCATTTAACACCCACTGTGGGTCGCTAGATGACTTTAATGCAAGGCCATCACTGCATTTAACATTGCAGCAGCCTGCAAAGTTATCCTAATACGATGCATTAGTCCCGTTTAACATTTGAGAGGTTTTGCAGGATTATTATTGCATTTCACATCGCAGGGTGTTGCAATATTTCTTTAATGCAAGGCGATCACTGCATTTAACATTGCAGCAGCCTGAAAAGTCATCCTAATGCGATGCATTTGTTGCATTTAACATTTGAGAGGTTTTGCAAAATTATTGCAATTAATTTAATGCATATAACATCCATTGGGGGTCGCTAGATGACTTTAATGCAAGGCCATCACTGCATTTAACATTGCAGTAGCCTGCAAAGTTATCCTAATACGATGCATTAGTCACGTTTAACATTTGAGAGGTTTTGCAGGATTATTATTGCATTTCACATCGCAGGGTGTTGCAATATTTCTTTAATGCAAGGCGATCACTGCATTTAACATTGCAGCAGCCTGAAAAGTCATCCTAATGCGATGCCGGGGGTAGTAAATACAATAATAATACTATAGTAATAATAATTTATATTATTAATAATAAGAATGAATCAAAGATTGATTGATTGATCGATCGGTGGGTGGCTGGATGGATGTCAGGAATTTGAGAGATTTTGCATGATTATTACAATGATTTTAATGCATTTAATACCCCAGAACAGCTGCAATTTTGCTTTAATGCAAGGCCTGCGCTGCATTTAACATTGCAGGAGCCTAATTGCATTTAACATTTGAGAGGATTTGCAAAATTATTGCAATTAATTTTATTGCATTTAACATCCCAGGGGGTTGCAATATTGCTTTAATGCAACGCCAGCGCTGCATTTAACAATGCAGCTGCCTGCAAAGTTATCCTAATACGATGCATTAGTCGCATTTAACATTTGAGAGGTTTTGCAGGATTATTATTGCATTTCACATCGCAGGGTGTTGCAATATTTCTTTAATGCAAGGCGATCACTGCATTTAACATTGCAGCAGCCTGAAAAGTCATCCTAATGCGATGCATTTGTTGCATTTAACATTTGATAGGTTTTGCAAAATTATTGCAATTAATTTAATGCATTTAACACCCACTGTGGGTCGCTAGATGACTTTAATGCAAGGCCATCACTGCATTTAACATTGCAGCAGCCTGCAAAGTTATCCTAATACGATGCATTAGTCCCGTTTAACATTTGAGAGGTTTTGCAGGATTATTATTGCATTTCACATCGCAGGGTGTTGCAATATTTCTTTAATGCAAGGCGATCACTGCATTTAACATTGCAGCAGCCTGAAAAGTCATCCTAATGCGATGCATTTGTTGCATTTAACATTTGAGAGGTTTTGCAAAATTATTGCAATTAATTTAATGCATATAACATCCATTGGGGGTCGCTAGATGACTTTAATGCAAGGCCATCACTGCATTTAACATTGCAGTAGCCTGCAAAGTTATCCTAATACGATGCATTAGTCACGTTTAACATTTGAGAGGTTTTGCAGGATTATTATTGCATTTCACATCGCAGGGTGTTGCAATATTTCTTTAATGCAAGGCGATCACTGCATTTAACATTGCAGCAGCCTGAAAAGTCATCCTAATGCGATGCCGGGGGTAGTAAATACAATAATAATACTATAGTAATAATAATTTATATTATTAATAATAAGAATAAATCAAAGATTGATTGATTGATCGATCGGTGGGTGGGTGGATGGATGTCAGGAATTTGAGAGATTTTGCATGATTATTACAATGATTTTAATGCGTTTAATAACCCAGAACAGCTGCAATTTTGCTTTAATGCAAGGCCTGCGCTGCATTTAACATTGCAGGAGCCTAATTGCATTTAACATTTGAGAGGATTTGCAAAATTATTGCAATTAATTTTATTGCATTTAACATCCCAGGGGGTTGCAATATTGCTTTAATGCAACGCCAGCGCTGCATTTAACAATGCAGCAGCCTGCAAAGTTATCCTAATACGATGCATTAGTCGCATTTAACATTTGAGAGGTTTTGCAGGATTATTATTGCATTTCACATCGCAGGGTGTTGCAATATTTCTTTAATGCAAGGCGATCACTGCATTTAACATTGCAGCAGCCTGAAAAGTCATCCTAATGCGATGCATTTGTTGCATTTAACATTTGATAGGTTTTGCAAAATTATTGCAATTAATTTAATGCATTTAACACCCACTGTGGGTCGCTAGATGACTTTAATGCAAGGCCATCACTGCATTTAACATTGCAGCAGCCTGCAAAGTTATCCTAATACGATGCATTAGTCGCATTTAACATTTGAGAGGTTTTGCAGGATTATTATTGCATTTCACATCGCAGGGTGTTGCAATATTTCTTTAATGCAAGGCGATCACTGCATTTAACATTGCAGCAGCCTGAAAAGTCATCCTAATGCGATGCATTTGTTGCATTTAACATTTGAGAGGTTTTGCAAAATTATTGCAATTAATTTAATGCATATAACATCCATTGGGGGTCGCTAGATGACTTTAATGCAAGGCCATCACTGCATTTAACATTGCAGTAGCCTGCAAAGTTATCCTAATACGATGCATTAGTCACGTTTAACATTTGAGAGGTTTTGCAGGATTATTATTGCATTTCACATCGCAGGGTGTTGCAATATTTCTTTAATGCAAGGCGATCACTGCATTTAACATTGCAGCAGCCTGAAAAGTCATCCTAATGCGATGCCGGGGGTAGTAAATACAATAATAATACTATAGTAATAATAATTTATATTATTAATAATAAGAATGAATCAAAGATTGATTGATTGATCGATCGGTGGGTGGCTGGATGGATGTCAGGAATTTGAGAGATTTTGCATGATTATTACAATGATTTTAATGCATTTAATACCCCAGAACAGCTGCAATTTTGCTTTAATGCAAGGCCTGCGCTGCATTTAACATTGCAGGAGCCTAATTGCATTTAACATTTGAGAGGATTTGCAAAATTATTGCAATTAATTTTATTGCATTTAACATCCCAGGGGGTTGCAATATTGCTTTAATGCAACGCCAGCGCTGCATTTAACAATGCAGCTGCCTGCAAAGTTATCCTAATACGATGCATTAGTCGCATTTAACATTTGAGAGGTTTTGCAGGATTATTATTGCATTTCACATCGCAGGGTGTTGCAATATTTCTTTAATGCAAGGCGATCACTGCATTTAACATTGCAGCAGCCTGAAAAGTCATCCTAATGCGATGCATTTGTTGCATTTAACATTTGATAGGTTTTGCAAAATTATTGCAATTAATTTAATGCATTTAACACCCACTGTGGGTCGCTAGATGACTTTAATGCAAGGCCATCACTGCATTTAACATTGCAGCAGCCTGCAAAGTTATCCTAATACGATGCATTAGTCGCATTTAACATTTGAGAGGTTTTGCAGGATTATTATTGCATTTCACATCGCAGGGTGTTGCAATATTTCTTTAATGCAAGGCGATCACTGCATTTAACATTGCAGCAGCCTGAAAAGTCATCCTAATGCGATGCATTTGTTGCATTTAACATTTGAGAGGTTTTGCAAAATTATTGCAATTAATTTAATGCATATAACATCCATTGGGGGTCGCTAGATGACTTTAATGCAAGGCCATCACTGCATTTAACATTGCAGTAGCCTGCAAAGTTATCCTAATACGATGCATTAGTCACGTTTAACATTTGAGAGGTTTTGCAGGATTATTATTGCATTTCACATCGCAGGGTGTTGCAATATTTCTTTAATGCAAGGCGATCACTGCATTTAACATTGCAGCAGCCTGAAAAGTCATCCTAATGCGATGCCGGGGGTAGTAAATACAATAATAATACTATAGTAATAATAATTTATATTATTAATAATAAGAATGAATCAAAGATTGATTGATTGATCGATCGGTGGGTGGCTGGATGGATGTCAGGAATTTGAGAGATTTTGCATGATTATTACAATGATTTTAATGCATTTAATACCCCAGAACAGCTGCAATTTTGCTTTAATGCAAGGCCTGCGCTGCATTTAACATTGCAGGAGCCTAATTGCATTTAACATTTGAGAGGATTTGCAAAATTATTGCAATTAATTTTATTGCATTTAACATCCCAGGGGGTTGCAATATTGCTTTAATGCAACGCCAGCGCTGCATTTAACAATGCAGCTGCCTGCAAAGTTATCCTAATACGATGCATTAGTCGCATTTAACATTTGAGAGGTTTTGCAGGATTATTATTGCATTTCACATCGCAGGGTGTTGCAATATTTCTTTAATGCAAGGCGATCACTGCATTTAACATTGCAGCAGCCTGAAAAGTCATCCTAATGCGATGCATTTGTTGCATTTAACATTTGATAGGTTTTGCAAAATTATTGCAATTAATTTAATGCATTTAACACCCACTGTGGGTCGCTAGATGACTTTAATGCAAGGCCATCACTGCATTTAACATTGCAGCAGCCTGCAAAGTTATCCTAATACGATGCATTAGTCGCATTTAACATTTGAGAGGTTTTGCAGGATTATTATTGCATTTCACATCGCAGGGTGTTGCAATATTTCTTTAATGCAAGGCGATCACTGCATTTAACATTGCAGCAGCCTGAAAAGTCATCCTAATGCGATGCATTTGTTGCATTTAACATTTGAGAGGTTTTGCAAAATTATTGCAATTAATTTAATGCATATAACATCCATTGGGGGTCGCTAGATGACTTTAATGCAAGGCCATCACTGCATTTAACATTGCAGTAGCCTGCAAAGTTATCCTAATACGATGCATTAGTCACGTTTAACATTTGAGAGGTTTTGCAGGATTATTATTGCATTTCACATCGCAGGGTGTTGCAATATTTCTTTAATGCAAGGCGATCACTGCATTTAACATTGCAGCAGCCTGAAAAGTCATCCTAATGCGATGCCGGGGGTAGTAAATACAATAATAATACTATAGTAATAATAATTTATATTATTAATAATAAGAATGAATCAAAGATTGATTGATTGATCGATCGGTGGGTGGCTGGATGGATGTCAGGAATTTGAGAGATTTTGCATGATTATTACAATGATTTTAATGCATTTAATACCCCAGAACAGCTGCAATTTTGCTTTAATGCAAGGCCTGCGCTGCATTTAACATTGCAGGAGCCTAATTGCATTTAACATTTGAGAGGATTTGCAAAATTATTGCAATTAATTTTATTGCATTTAACATCCCAGGGGGTTGCAATATTGCTTTAATGCAACGCCAGCGCTGCATTTAACAATGCAGCTGCCTGCAAAGTTATCCTAATACGATGCATTAGTCGCATTTAACATTTGAGAGGTTTTGCAGGATTATTATTGCATTTCACATCGCAGGGTGTTGCAATATTTCTTTAATGCAAGGCGATCACTGCATTTAACATTGCAGCAGCCTGAAAAGTCATCCTAATGCGATGCATTTGTTGCATTTAACATTTGATAGGTTTTGCAAAATTATTGCAATTAATTTAATGCATTTAACACCCACTGTGGGTCGCTAGATGACTTTAATGCAAGGCCATCACTGCATTTAACATTGCAGCAGCCTGCAAAGTTATCCTAATACGATGCATTAGTCGCATTTAACATTTGAGAGGTTTTGCAGGATTATTATTGCATTTCACATCGCAGGGTGTTGCAATATTTCTTTAATGCAAGGCGATCACTGCATTTAACATTGCAGCAGCCTGAAAAGTCATCCTAATGCGATGCATTTGTTGCATTTAACATTTGAGAGGTTTTGCAAAATTATTGCAATTAATTTAATGCATATAACATCCATTGGGGGTCGCTAGATGACTTTAATGCAAGGCCATCACTGCATTTAACATTGCAGTAGCCTGCAAAGTTATCCTAATACGATGCATTAGTCACGTTTAACATTTGAGAGGTTTTGCAGGATTATTATTGCATTTCACATCGCAGGGTGTTGCAATATTTCTTTAATGCAAGGCGATCACTGCATTTAACATTGCAGCAGCCTGAAAAGTCATCCTAATGCGATGCCGGGGGTAGTAAATACAATAATAATACTATAGTAATAATAATTTATATTATTAATAATAAGAATGAATCAAAGATTGATTGATTGATCGATCGGTGGGTGGCTGGATGGATGTCAGGAATTTGAGAGATTTTGCATGATTATTACAATGATTTTAATGCATTTAATACCCCAGAACAGCTGCAATTTTGCTTTAATGCAAGGCCTGCGCTGCATTTAACATTGCAGGAGCCTAATTGCATTTAACATTTGAGAGGATTTGCAAAATTATTGCAATTAATTTTATTGCATTTAACATCCCAGGGGGTTGCAATATTGCTTTAATGCAACGCCAGCGCTGCATTTAACAATGCAGCTGCCTGCAAAGTTATCCTAATACGATGCATTAGTCGCATTTAACATTTGAGAGGTTTTGCAGGATTATTATTGCATTTCACATCGCAGGGTGTTGCAATATTTCTTTAATGCAAGGCGATCACTGCATTTAACATTGCAGCAGCCTGAAAAGTCATCCTAATGCGATGCATTTGTTGCATTTAACATTTGATAGGTTTTGCAAAATTATTGCAATTAATTTAATGCATTTAACACCCACTGTGGGTCGCTAGATGACTTTAATGCAAGGCCATCACTGCATTTAACATTGCAGCAGCCTGCAAAGTTATCCTAATACGATGCATTAGTCCCGTTTAACATTTGAGAGGTTTTGCAGGATTATTATTGCATTTCACATCGCAGGGTGTTGCAATATTTCTTTAATGCAAGGCGATCACTGCATTTAACATTGCAGCAGCCTGAAAAGTCATCCTAATGCGATGCATTTGTTGCATTTAACATTTGAGAGGTTTTGCAAAATTATTGCAATTAATTTAATGCATATAACATCCATTGGGGGTCGCTAGATGACTTTAATGCAAGGCCATCACTGCATTTAACATTGCAGTAGCCTGCAAAGTTATCCTAATACGATGCATTAGTCACGTTTAACATTTGAGAGGTTTTGCAGGATTATTATTGCATTTCACATCGCAGGGTGTTGCAATATTTCTTTAATGCAAGGCGATCACTGCATTTAACATTGCAGCAGCCTGAAAAGTCATCCTAATGCGATGCCGGGGGTAGTAAATACAATAATAATACTATAGTAATAATAATTTATATTATTAATAATAAGAATAAATCAAAGATTGATTGATTGATCGATCGGTGGGTGGGTGGATGGATGTCAGGAATTTGAGAGATTTTGCATGATTATTACAATGATTTTAATGCGTTTAATAACCCAGAACAGCTGCAATTTTGCTTTAATGCAAGGCCTGCGCTGCATTTAACATTGCAGGAGCCTAATTGCATTTAACATTTGAGAGGATTTGCAAAATTATTGCAATTAATTTTATTGCATTTAACATCCCAGGGGGTTGCAATATTGCTTTAATGCAACGCCAGCGCTGCATTTAACAATGCAGCAGCCTGCAAAGTTATCCTAATACGATGCATTAGTCGCATTTAACATTTGAGAGGTTTTGCAGGATTATTATTGCATTTCACATCGCAGGGTGTTGCAATATTTCTTTAATGCAAGGCGATCACTGCATTTAACATTGCAGCAGCCTGAAAAGTCATCCTAATGCGATGCATTTGTTGCATTTAACATTTGATAGGTTTTGCAAAATTATTGCAATTAATTTAATGCATTTAACACCCACTGTGGGTCGCTAGATGACTTTAATGCAAGGCCATCACTGCATTTAACATTGCAGCAGCCTGCAAAGTTATCCTAATACGATGCATTAGTCGCATTTAACATTTGAGAGGTTTTGCAGGATTATTATTGCATTTCACATCGCAGGGTGTTGCAATATTTCTTTAATGCAAGGCGATCACTGCATTTAACATTGCAGCAGCCTGAAAAGTCATCCTAATGCGATGCATTTGTTGCATTTAACATTTGAGAGGTTTTGCAAAATTATTGCAATTAATTTAATGCATATAACATCCATTGGGGGTCGCTAGATGACTTTAATGCAAGGCCATCACTGCATTTAACATTGCAGTAGCCTGCAAAGTTATCCTAATACGATGCATTAGTCACGTTTAACATTTGAGAGGTTTTGCAGGATTATTATTGCATTTCACATCGCAGGGTGTTGCAATATTTCTTTAATGCAAGGCGATCACTGCATTTAACATTGCAGCAGCCTGAAAAGTCATCCTAATGCGATGCCGGGGGTAGTAAATACAATAATAATACTATAGTAATAATAATTTATATTATTAATAATAAGAATGAATCAAAGATTGATTGATTGATCGATCGGTGGGTGGCTGGATGGATGTCAGGAATTTGAGAGATTTTGCATGATTATTACAATGATTTTAATGCATTTAATACCCCAGAACAGCTGCAATTTTGCTTTAATGCAAGGCCTGCGCTGCATTTAACATTGCAGGAGCCTAATTGCATTTAACATTTGAGAGGATTTGCAAAATTATTGCAATTAATTTTATTGCATTTAACATCCCAGGGGGTTGCAATATTGCTTTAATGCAACGCCAGCGCTGCATTTAACAATGCAGCTGCCTGCAAAGTTATCCTAATACGATGCATTAGTCGCATTTAACATTTGAGAGGTTTTGCAGGATTATTATTGCATTTCACATCGCAGGGTGTTGCAATATTTCTTTAATGCAAGGCGATCACTGCATTTAACATTGCAGCAGCCTGAAAAGTCATCCTAATGCGATGCATTTGTTGCATTTAACATTTGATAGGTTTTGCAAAATTATTGCAATTAATTTAATGCATTTAACACCCACTGTGGGTCGCTAGATGACTTTAATGCAAGGCCATCACTGCATTTAACATTGCAGCAGCCTGCAAAGTTATCCTAATACGATGCATTAGTCCCGTTTAACATTTGAGAGGTTTTGCAGGATTATTATTGCATTTCACATCGCAGGGTGTTGCAATATTTCTTTAATGCAAGGCGATCACTGCATTTAACATTGCAGCAGCCTGAAAAGTCATCCTAATGCGATGCATTTGTTGCATTTAACATTTGAGAGGTTTTGCAAAATTATTGCAATTAATTTAATGCATATAACATCCATTGGGGGTCGCTAGATGACTTTAATGCAAGGCCATCACTGCATTTAACATTGCAGTAGCCTGCAAAGTTATCCTAATACGATGCATTAGTCACGTTTAACATTTGAGAGGTTTTGCAGGATTATTATTGCATTTCACATCGCAGGGTGTTGCAATATTTCTTTAATGCAAGGCGATCACTGCATTTAACATTGCAGCAGCCTGAAAAGTCATCCTAATGCGATGCCGGGGGTAGTAAATACAATAATAATACTATAGTAATAATAATTTATATTATTAATAATAAGAATAAATCAAAGATTGATTGATTGATCGATCGGTGGGTGGGTGGATGGATGTCAGGAATTTGAGAGATTTTGCATGATTATTACAATGATTTTAATGCGTTTAATAACCCAGAACAGCTGCAATTTTGCTTTAATGCAAGGCCTGCGCTGCATTTAACATTGCAGGAGCCTAATTGCATTTAACATTTGAGAGGATTTGCAAAATTATTGCAATTAATTTTATTGCATTTAACATCCCAGGGGGTTGCAATATTGCTTTAATGCAACGCCAGCGCTGCATTTAACAATGCAGCAGCCTGCAAAGTTATCCTAATACGATGCATTAGTCGCATTTAACATTTGAGAGGTTTTGCAGGATTATTATTGCATTTCACATCGCAGGGTGTTGCAATATTTCTTTAATGCAAGGCGATCACTGCATTTAACATTGCAGCAGCCTGAAAAGTCATCCTAATGCGATGCATTTGTTGCATTTAACATTTGATAGGTTTTGCAAAATTATTGCAATTAATTTAATGCATTTAACACCCACTGTGGGTCGCTAGATGACTTTAATGCAAGGCCATCACTGCATTTAACATTGCAGCAGCCTGCAAAGTTATCCTAATACGATGCATTAGTCGCATTTAACATTTGAGAGGTTTTGCAGGATTATTATTGCATTTCACATCGCAGGGTGTTGCAATATTTCTTTAATGCAAGGCGATCACTGCATTTAACATTGCAGCAGCCTGAAAAGTCATCCTAATGCGATGCATTTGTTGCATTTAACATTTGAGAGGTTTTGCAAAATTATTGCAATTAATTTAATGCATATAACATCCATTGGGGGTCGCTAGATGACTTTAATGCAAGGCCATCACTGCATTTAACATTGCAGTAGCCTGCAAAGTTATCCTAATACGATGCATTAGTCACGTTTAACATTTGAGAGGTTTTGCAGGATTATTATTGCATTTCACATCGCAGGGTGTTGCAATATTTCTTTAATGCAAGGCGATCACTGCATTTAACATTGCAGCAGCCTGAAAAGTCATCCTAATGCGATGCCGGGGGTAGTAAATACAATAATAATACTATAGTAATAATAATTTATATTATTAATAATAAGAATGAATCAAAGATTGATTGATTGATCGATCGGTGGGTGGCTGGATGGATGTCAGGAATTTGAGAGATTTTGCATGATTATTACAATGATTTTAATGCATTTAATACCCCAGAACAGCTGCAATTTTGCTTTAATGCAAGGCCTGCGCTGCATTTAACATTGCAGGAGCCTAATTGCATTTAACATTTGAGAGGATTTGCAAAATTATTGCAATTAATTTTATTGCATTTAACATCCCAGGGGGTTGCAATATTGCTTTAATGCAACGCCAGCGCTGCATTTAACAATGCAGCTGCCTGCAAAGTTATCCTAATACGATGCATTAGTCGCATTTAACATTTGAGAGGTTTTGCAGGATTATTATTGCATTTCACATCGCAGGGTGTTGCAATATTTCTTTAATGCAAGGCGATCACTGCATTTAACATTGCAGCAGCCTGAAAAGTCATCCTAATGCGATGCATTTGTTGCATTTAACATTTGAGAGGTTTTGCAAAATTATTGCAATTAATTTAATGCATTTAACACCCACTGTGGGTCGCTAGATGACTTTAATGCAAGGCCATCACTGCATTTAACATTGCAGCAGCCTGCAAAGTTATCCTAATACGATGCATTAGTCCCGTTTAACATTTGAGAGGTTTTGCAGGATTATTATTGCATTTCACATCGCAGGGTGTTGCAATATTTCTTTAATGCAAGGCGATCACTGCATTTAACATTGCAGCAGCCTGAAAAGTCATCCTAATGCGATGCATTTGTTGCATTTAACATTTGAGAGGTTTTGCAAAATTATTGCAATTAATTTAATGCATATAACATCCATTGGGGGTCGCTAGATGACTTTAATGCAAGGCCATCACTGCATTTAACATTGCAGTAGCCTGCAAAGTTATCCTAATACGATGCATTAGTCACGTTTAACATTTGAGAGGTTTTGCAGGATTATTATTGCATTTCACATCGCAGGGTGTTGCAATATTTCTTTAATGCAAGGCGATCACTGCATTTAACATTGCAGCAGCCTGAAAAGTCATCCTAATGCGATGCCGGGGGTAGTAAATACAATAATAATACTATAGTAATAATAATTTATATTATTAATAATAAGAATAAATCAAAGATTGATTGATTGATCGATCGGTGGGTGGGTGGATGGATGTCAGGAATTTGAGAGATTTTGCATGATTATTACAATGATTTTAATGCGTTTAATAACCCAGAACAGCTGCAATTTTGCTTTAATGCAAGGCCTGCGCTGCATTTAACATTGCAGGAGCCTAATTGCATTTAACATTTGAGAGGATTTGCAAAATTATTGCAATTAATTTTATTGCATTTAACATCCCAGGGGGTTGCAATATTGCTTTAATGCAACGCCAGCGCTGCATTTAACAATGCAGCAGCCTGCAAAGTTATCCTAATACGATGCATTAGTCGCATTTAACATTTGAGAGGTTTTGCAGGATTATTATTGCATTTCACATCGCAGGGTGTTGCAATATTTCTTTAATGCAAGGCGATCACTGCATTTAACATTGCAGCAGCCTGAAAAGTCATCCTAATGCGATGCATTTGTTGCATTTAACATTTGATAGGTTTTGCAAAATTATTGCAATTAATTTAATGCATTTAACACCCACTGTGGGTCGCTAGATGACTTTAATGCAAGGCCATCACTGCATTTAACATTGCAGCAGCCTGCAAAGTTATCCTAATACGATGCATTAGTCGCATTTAACATTTGAGAGGTTTTGCAGGATTATTATTGCATTTCACATCGCAGGGTGTTGCAATATTTCTTTAATGCAAGGCGATCACTGCATTTAACATTGCAGCAGCCTGAAAAGTCATCCTAATGCGATGCATTTGTTGCATTTAACATTTGAGAGGTTTTGCAAAATTATTGCAATTAATTTAATGCATATAACATCCATTGGGGGTCGCTAGATGACTTTAATGCAAGGCCATCACTGCATTTAACATTGCAGTAGCCTGCAAAGTTATCCTAATACGATGCATTAGTCACGTTTAACATTTGAGAGGTTTTGCAGGATTATTATTGCATTTCACATCGCAGGGTGTTGCAATATTTCTTTAATGCAAGGCGATCACTGCATTTAACATTGCAGCAGCCTGAAAAGTCATCCTAATGCGATGCCGGGGGTAGTAAATACAATAATAATACTATAGTAATAATAATTTATATTATTAATAATAAGAATAAATCAAAGATTGATTGATTGATCGATCGGTGGGTGGGTGGATGGATGTCAGGAATTTGAGAGATTTTGCATGATTATTACAATGATTTTAATGCGTTTAATAACCCAGAACAGCTGCAATTTTGCTTTAATGCAAGGCCTGCGCTGCATTTAACATTGCAGGAGCCTAATTGCATTTAACATTTGAGAGGATTTGCAAAATTATTGCAATTAATTTTATTGCATTTAACATCCCAGGGGGTTGCAATATTGCTTTAATGCAACGCCAGCGCTGCATTTAACAATGCAGCAGCCTGCAAAGTTATCCTAATACGATGCATTAGTCGCATTTAACATTTGAGAGGTTTTGCAGGATTATTATTGCATTTCACATCGCAGGGTGTTGCAATATTTCTTTAATGCAAGGCGATCACTGCATTTAACATTGCAGCAGCCTGAAAAGTCATCCTAATGCGATGCATTTGTTGCATTTAACATTTGATAGGTTTTGCAAAATTATTGCAATTAATTTAATGCATTTAACACCCACTGTGGGTCGCTAGATGACTTTAATGCAAGGCCATCACTGCATTTAACATTGCAGCAGCCTGCAAAGTTATCCTAATACGATGCATTAGTCGCATTTAACATTTGAGAGGTTTTGCAGGATTATTATTGCATTTCACATCGCAGGGTGTTGCAATATTTCTTTAATGCAAGGCGATCACTGCATTTAACATTGCAGCAGCCTGAAAAGTCATCCTAATGCGATGCATTTGTTGCATTTAACATTTGAGAGGTTTTGCAAAATTATTGCAATTAATTTAATGCATATAACATCCATTGGGGGTCGCTAGATGACTTTAATGCAAGGCCATCACTGCATTTAACATTGCAGTAGCCTGCAAAGTTATCCTAATACGATGCATTAGTCACGTTTAACATTTGAGAGGTTTTGCAGGATTATTATTGCATTTCACATCGCAGGGTGTTGCAATATTTCTTTAATGCAAGGCGATCACTGCATTTAACATTGCAGCAGCCTGAAAAGTCATCCTAATGCGATGCCAGGGGTAGTAAATACAATAATAATACTATAGTAATAATAATTTATATTATTAATAATAAGAATGAATCAAAGATTGATTGATTGATCGATCGGTGGGTGGCTGGATGGATGTCAGGAATTTGAGAGATTTTGCATGATTATTACAATGATTTTAATGCATTTAATACCCCAGAACAGCTGCAATTTTGCTTTAATGCAAGGCCTGCGCTGCATTTAACATTGCAGGAGCCTAATTGCATTTAACATTTGAGAGGATTTGCAAAATTATTGCAATTAATTTTATTGCATTTAACATCCCAGGGGGTTGCAATATTGCTTTAATGCAACGCCAGCGCTGCATTTAACAATGCAGCTGCCTGCAAAGTTATCCTAATACGATGCATTAGTCGCATTTAACATTTGAGAGGTTTTGCAGGATTATTATTGCATTTCACATCGCAGGGTGTTGCAATATTTCTTTAATGCAAGGCGATCACTGCATTTAACATTGCAGCAGCCTGAAAAGTCATCCTAATGCGATGCATTTGTTGCATTTAACATTTGATAGGTTTTGCAAAATTATTGCAATTAATTTAATGCATTTAACACCCACTGTGGGTCGCTAGATGACTTTAATGCAAGGCCATCACTGCATTTAACATTGCAGCAGCCTGCAAAGTTATCCTAATACGATGCATTAGTCCCGTTTAACATTTGAGAGGTTTTGCAGGATTATTATTGCATTTCACATCGCAGGGTGTTGCAATATTTCTTTAATGCAAGGCGATCACTGCATTTAACATTGCAGCAGCCTGAAAAGTCATCCTAATGCGATGCATTTGTTGCATTTAACATTTGAGAGGTTTTGCAAAATTATTGCAATTAATTTAATGCATATAACATCCATTGGGGGTCGCTAGATGACTTTAATGCAAGGCCATCACTGCATTTAACATTGCAGTAGCCTGCAAAGTTATCCTAATACGATGCATTAGTCACGTTTAACATTTGAGAGGTTTTGCAGGATTATTATTGCATTTCACATCGCAGGGTGTTGCAATATTTCTTTAATGCAAGGCGATCACTGCATTTAACATTGCAGCAGCCTGAAAAGTCATCCTAATGCGATGCCGGGGGTAGTAAATACAATAATAATACTATAGTAATAATAATTTATATTATTAATAATAAGAATAAATCAAAGATTGATTGATTGATCGATCGGTGGGTGGGTGGATGGATGTCAGGAATTTGAGAGATTTTGCATGATTATTACAATGATTTTAATGCGTTTAATAACCCAGAACAGCTGCAATTTTGCTTTAATGCAAGGCCTGCGCTGCATTTAACATTGCAGGAGCCTAATTGCATTTAACATTTGAGAGGATTTGCAAAATTATTGCAATTAATTTTATTGCATTTAACATCCCAGGGGGTTGCAATATTGCTTTAATGCAACGCCAGCGCTGCATTTAACAATGCAGCAGCCTGCAAAGTTATCCTAATACGATGCATTAGTCGCATTTAACATTTGAGAGGTTTTGCAGGATTATTATTGCATTTCACATCGCAGGGTGTTGCAATATTTCTTTAATGCAAGGCGATCACTGCATTTAACATTGCAGCAGCCTGAAAAGTCATCCTAATGCGATGCATTTGTTGCATTTAACATTTGATAGGTTTTGCAAAATTATTGCAATTAATTTAATGCATTTAACACCCACTGTGGGTCGCTAGATGACTTTAATGCAAGGCCATCACTGCATTTAACATTGCAGCAGCCTGCAAAGTTATCCTAATACGATGCATTAGTCGCATTTAACATTTGAGAGGTTTTGCAGGATTATTATTGCATTTCACATCGCAGGGTGTTGCAATATTTCTTTAATGCAAGGCGATCACTGCATTTAACATTGCAGCAGCCTGAAAAGTCATCCTAATGCGATGCATTTGTTGCATTTAACATTTGAGAGGTTTTGCAAAATTATTGCAATTAATTTAATGCATATAACATCCATTGGGGGTCGCTAGATGACTTTAATGCAAGGCCATCACTGCATTTAACATTGCAGTAGCCTGCAAAGTTATCCTAATACGATGCATTAGTCACGTTTAACATTTGAGAGGTTTTGCAGGATTATTATTGCATTTCACATCGCAGGGTGTTGCAATATTTCTTTAATGCAAGGCGATCACTGCATTTAACATTGCAGCAGCCTGAAAAGTCATCCTAATGCGATGCCGGGGGTAGTAAATACAATAATAATACTATAGTAATAATAATTTATATTATTAATAATAAGAATGAATCAAAGATTGATTGATTGATCGATCGGTGGGTGGCTGGATGGATGTCAGGAATTTGAGAGATTTTGCATGATTATTACAATGATTTTAATGCATTTAATACCCCAGAACAGCTGCAATTTTGCTTTAATGCAAGGCCTGCGCTGCATTTAACATTGCAGGAGCCTAATTGCATTTAACATTTGAGAGGATTTGCAAAATTATTGCAATTAATTTTATTGCATTTAACATCCCAGGGGGTTGCAATATTGCTTTAATGCAACGCCAGCGCTGCATTTAACAATGCAGCTGCCTGCAAAGTTATCCTAATACGATGCATTAGTCGCATTTAACATTTGAGAGGTTTTGCAGGATTATTATTGCATTTCACATCGCAGGGTGTTGCAATATTTCTTTAATGCAAGGCGATCACTGCATTTAACATTGCAGCAGCCTGAAAAGTCATCCTAATGCGATGCATTTGTTGCATTTAACATTTGATAGGTTTTGCAAAATTATTGCAATTAATTTAATGCATTTAACACCCACTGTGGGTCGCTAGATGACTTTAATGCAAGGCCATCACTGCATTTAACATTGCAGCAGCCTGCAAAGTTATCCTAATACGATGCATTAGTCCCGTTTAACATTTGAGAGGTTTTGCAGGATTATTATTGCATTTCACATCGCAGGGTGTTGCAATATTTCTTTAATGCAAGGCGATCACTGCATTTAACATTGCAGCAGCCTGAAAAGTCATCCTAATGCGATGCATTTGTTGCATTTAACATTTGAGAGGTTTTGCAAAATTATTGCAATTAATTTAATGCATATAACATCCATTGGGGGTCGCTAGATGACTTTAATGCAAGGCCATCACTGCATTTAACATTGCAGTAGCCTGCAAAGTTATCCTAATACGATGCATTAGTCACGTTTAACATTTGAGAGGTTTTGCAGGATTATTATTGCATTTCACATCGCAGGGTGTTGCAATATTTCTTTAATGCAAGGCGATCACTGCATTTAACATTGCAGCAGCCTGAAAAGTCATCCTAATGCGATGCCGGGGGTAGTAAATACAATAATAATACTATAGTAATAATAATTTATATTATTAATAATAAGAATAAATCAAAGATTGATTGATTGATCGATCGGTGGGTGGGTGGATGGATGTCAGGAATTTGAGAGATTTTGCATGATTATTACAATGATTTTAATGCGTTTAATAACCCAGAACAGCTGCAATTTTGCTTTAATGCAAGGCCTGCGCTGCATTTAACATTGCAGGAGCCTAATTGCATTTAACATTTGAGAGGATTTGCAAAATTATTGCAATTAATTTTATTGCATTTAACATCCCAGGGGGTTGCAATATTGCTTTAATGCAACGCCAGCGCTGCATTTAACAATGCAGCAGCCTGCAAAGTTATCCTAATACGATGCATTAGTCGCATTTAACATTTGAGAGGTTTTGCAGGATTATTATTGCATTTCACATCGCAGGGTGTTGCAATATTTCTTTAATGCAAGGCGATCACTGCATTTAACATTGCAGCAGCCTGAAAAGTCATCCTAATGCGATGCATTTGTTGCATTTAACATTTGATAGGTTTTGCAAAATTATTGCAATTAATTTAATGCATTTAACACCCACTGTGGGTCGCTAGATGACTTTAATGCAAGGCCATCACTGCATTTAACATTGCAGCAGCCTGCAAAGTTATCCTAATACGATGCATTAGTCGCATTTAACATTTGAGAGGTTTTGCAGGATTATTATTGCATTTCACATCGCAGGGTGTTGCAATATTTCTTTAATGCAAGGCGATCACTGCATTTAACATTGCAGCAGCCTGAAAAGTCATCCTAATGCGATGCATTTGTTGCATTTAACATTTGAGAGGTTTTGCAAAATTATTGCAATTAATTTAATGCATATAACATCCATTGGGGGTCGCTAGATGACTTTAATGCAAGGCCATCACTGCATTTAACATTGCAGTAGCCTGCAAAGTTATCCTAATACGATGCATTAGTCACGTTTAACATTTGAGAGGTTTTGCAGGATTATTATTGCATTTCACATCGCAGGGTGTTGCAATATTTCTTTAATGCAAGGCGATCACTGCATTTAACATTGCAGCAGCCTGAAAAGTCATCCTAATGCGATGCCGGGGGTAGTAAATACAATAATAATACTATAGTAATAATAATTTATATTATTAATAATAAGAATGAATCAAAGATTGATTGATTGATCGATCGGTGGGTGGCTGGATGGATGTCAGGAATTTGAGAGATTTTGCATGATTATTACAATGATTTTAATGCATTTAATACCCCAGAACAGCTGCAATTTTGCTTTAATGCAAGGCCTGCGCTGCATTTAACATTGCAGGAGCCTAATTGCATTTAACATTTGAGAGGATTTGCAAAATTATTGCAATTAATTTTATTGCATTTAACATCCCAGGGGGTTGCAATATTGCTTTAATGCAACGCCAGCGCTGCATTTAACAATGCAGCTGCCTGCAAAGTTATCCTAATACGATGCATTAGTCGCATTTAACATTTGAGAGGTTTTGCAGGATTATTATTGCATTTCACATCGCAGGGTGTTGCAATATTTCTTTAATGCAAGGCGATCACTGCATTTAACATTGCAGCAGCCTGAAAAGTCATCCTAATGCGATGCATTTGTTGCATTTAACATTTGATAGGTTTTGCAAAATTATTGCAATTAATTTAATGCATTTAACACCCACTGTGGGTCGCTAGATGACTTTAATGCAAGGCCATCACTGCATTTAACATTGCAGCAGCCTGCAAAGTTATCCTAATACGATGCATTAGTCCCGTTTAACATTTGAGAGGTTTTGCAGGATTATTATTGCATTTCACATCGCAGGGTGTTGCAATATTTCTTTAATGCAAGGCGATCACTGCATTTAACATTGCAGCAGCCTGAAAAGTCATCCTAATGCGATGCATTTGTTGCATTTAACATTTGAGAGGTTTTGCAAAATTATTGCAATTAATTTAATGCATATAACATCCATTGGGGGTCGCTAGATGACTTTAATGCAAGGCCATCACTGCATTTAACATTGCAGTAGCCTGCAAAGTTATCCTAATACGATGCATTAGTCACGTTTAACATTTGAGAGGTTTTGCAGGATTATTATTGCATTTCACATCGCAGGGTGTTGCAATATTTCTTTAATGCAAGGCGATCACTGCATTTAACATTGCAGCAGCCTGAAAAGTCATCCTAATGCGATGCCGGGGGTAGTAAATACAATAATAATACTATAGTAATAATAATTTATATTATTAATAATAAGAATAAATCAAAGATTGATTGATTGATCGATCGGTGGGTGGGTGGATGGATGTCAGGAATTTGAGAGATTTTGCATGATTATTACAATGATTTTAATGCATTTAATACCCCAGAACAGCTGCAATTTTGCTTTAATGCAAGGCCTGCGCTGCATTTAACATTGCAGGAGCCTAATTGCATTTAACATTTGAGAGGATTTGCAAAATTATTGCAATTAATTTTATTGCATTTAACATCCCAGGGGGTTGCAATATTGCTTTAATGCAACGCCAGCGCTGCATTTAACAATGCAGCAGCCTGCAAAGTTATCCTAATACGATGCATTAGTCGCATTTAACATTTGAGAGGTTTTGCAGGATTATTATTGCATTTCACATCGCAGGGTGTTGCAATATTTCTTTAATGCAAGGCGATCACTGCATTTAACATTGCAGCAGCCTGAAAAGTCATCCTAATGCGATGCATTTGTTGCATTTAACATTTGATAGGTTTTGCAAAATTATTGCAATTAATTTAATGCATTTAACACCCACTGTGGGTCGCTAGATGACTTTAATGCAAGGCCATCACTGCATTTAACATTGCAGCAGCCTGCAAAGTTATCCTAATACGATGCATTAGTCGCATTTAACATTTGAGAGGTTTTGCAGGATTATTATTGCATTTCACATCGCAGGGTGTTGCAATATTTCTTTAATGCAAGGCGATCACTGCATTTAACATTGCAGCAGCCTGAAAAGTCATCCTAATGCGATGCATTTGTTGCATTTAACATTTGAGAGGTTTTGCAAAATTATTGCAATTAATTTAATGCATATAACATCCATTGGGGGTCGCTAGATGACTTTAATGCAAGGCCATCACTGCATTTAACATTGCAGTAGCCTGCAAAGTTATCCTAATACGATGCATTAGTCACGTTTAACATTTGAGAGGTTTTGCAGGATTATTATTGCATTTCACATCGCAGGGTGTTGCAATATTTCTTTAATGCAAGGCGATCACTGCATTTAACATTGCAGCAGCCTGAAAAGTCATCCTAATGCGATGCCGGGGGTAGTAAATACAATAATAATACTATAGTAATAATAATTTATATTATTAATAATAAGAATGAATCAAAGATTGATTGATTGATCGATCGGTGGGTGGCTGGATGGATGTCAGGAATTTGAGAGATTTTGCATGATTATTACAATGATTTTAATGCATTTAATACCCCAGAACAGCTGCAATTTTGCTTTAATGCAAGGCCTGCGCTGCATTTAACATTGCAGGAGCCTAATTGCATTTAACATTTGAGAGGATTTGCAAAATTATTGCAATTAATTTTATTGCATTTAACATCCCAGGGGGTTGCAATATTGCTTTAATGCAACGCCAGCGCTGCATTTAACAATGCAGCAGCCTGCAAAGTTATCCTAATACGATGCATTAGTCGCATTTAACATTTGAGAGGTTTTGCAGGATTATTATTGCATTTCACATCGCAGGGTGTTGCAATATTTCTTTAATGCAAGGCGATCACTGCATTTAACATTGCAGCAGCCTGAAAAGTCATCCTAATGCGATGCATTTGTTGCATTTAACATTTGATAGGTTTTGCAAAATTATTGCAATTAATTTAATGCATTTAACACCCACTGTGGGTCGCTAGATGACTTTAATGCAAGGCCATCACTGCATTTAACATTGCAGCAGCCTGCAAAGTTATCCTAATACGATGCATTAGTCGCATTTAACATTTGAGAGGTTTTGCAGGATTATTATTGCATTTCACATCGCAGGGTGTTGCAATATTTCTTTAATGCAAGGCGATCACTGCATTTAACATTGCAGCAGCCTGAAAAGTCATCCTAATGCGATGCATTTGTTGCATTTAACATTTGAGAGGTTTTGCAAAATTATTGCAATTAATTTAATGCATATAACATCCATTGGGGGTCGCTAGATGACTTTAATGCAAGGCCATCACTGCATTTAACATTGCAGTAGCCTGCAAAGTTATCCTAATACGATGCATTAGTCACGTTTAACATTTGAGAGGTTTTGCAGGATTATTATTGCATTTCACATCGCAGGGTGTTGCAATATTTCTTTAATGCAAGGCGATCACTGCATTTAACATTGCAGCAGCCTGAAAAGTCATCCTAATGCGATGCCGGGGGTAGTAAATACAATAATAATACTATAGTAATAATAATTTATATTATTAATAATAAGAATGAATCAAAGATTGATTGATTGATCGATCGGTGGGTGGCTGGATGGATGTCAGGAATTTGAGAGATTTTGCATGATTATTACAATGATTTTAATGCATTTAATACCCCAGAACAGCTGCAATTTTGCTTTAATGCAAGGCCTGCGCTGCATTTAACATTGCAGGAGCCTAATTGCATTTAACATTTGAGAGGATTTGCAAAATTATTGCAATTAATTTTATTGCATTTAACATCCCAGGGGGTTGTAATATTGCTTTAATGCAACGCCAGCGCTGCATTTAACAATGCAGCTGCCTGCAAAGTTATCCTAATACGATGCATTAGTCGCATTTAACATTTGAGAGGTTTTGCAGGATTATTATTGCATTTCACATCGCAGGGTGTTGCAATATTTCTTTAATGCAAGGCGATCACTGCATTTAACATTGCAGCAGCCTGAAAAGTCATCCTAATGCGATGCATTTGTTGCATTTAACATTTGATAGGTTTTGCAAAATTATTGCAATTAATTTAATGCATTTAACACCCACTGTGGGTCGCTAGATGACTTTAATGCAAGGCCATCACTGCATTTAACATTGCAGCAGCCTGCAAAGTTATCCTAATACGATGCATTAGTCCCGTTTAACATTTGAGAGGTTTTGCAGGATTATTATTGCATTTCACATCGCAGGGTGTTGCAATATTTCTTTAATGCAAGGCGATCACTGCATTTAACATTGCAGCAGCCTGAAAAGTCATCCTAATGCGATGCATTTGTTGCATTTAACATTTGAGAGGTTTTGCAAAATTATTGCAATTAATTTAATGCATATAACATCCATTGGGGGTCGCTAGATGACTTTAATGCAAGGCCATCACTGCATTTAACATTGCAGTAGCCTGCAAAGTTATCCTAATACGATGCATTAGTCACGTTTAACATTTGAGAGGTTTTGCAGGATTATTATTGCATTTCACATCGCAGGGTGTTGCAATATTTCTTTAATGCAAGGCGATCACTGCATTTAACATTGCAGCAGCCTGAAAAGTCATCCTAATGCGATGCCGGGGGTAGTAAATACAATAATAATACTATAGTAATAATAATTTATATTATTAATAATAAGAATGAATCAAAGATTGATTGATTGATCGATCGGTGGGTGGCTGGATGGATGTCAGGAATTTGAGAGATTTTGCATGATTATTACAATGATTTTAATGCGTTTAATACCCCAGAACAGCTGCAATTTTGCTTTAATGCAAGGCCTGCGCTGCATTTAACATTGCAGGAGCCTAATTGCATTTAACATTTGAGAGGATTTGCAAAATTATTGCAATTAATTTTATTGCATTTAACATCCCAGGGGGTTGCAATATTGCTTTAATGCAACGCCAGCGCTGCATTTAACAATGCAGCTGCCTGCAAAGTTATCCTAATACGATGCATTAGTCGCATTTAACATTTGAGAGGTTTTGCAGGATTATTATTGCATTTCACATCGCAGGGTGTTGCAATATTTCTTTAATGCAAGGCGATCACTGCATTTAACATTGCAGCAGCCTGAAAAGTCATCCTAATGCGATGCATTTGTTGCATTTAACATTTGATAGGTTTTGCAAAATTATTGCAATTAATTTAATGCATTTAACACCCACTGTGGGTCGCTAGATGACTTTAATGCAAGGCCATCACTGCATTTAACATTGCAGCAGCCTGCAAAGTTATCCTAATACGATGCATTAGTCGCATTTAACATTTGAGAGGTTTTGCAGGATTATTATTGCATTTCACATCGCAGGGTGTTGCAATATTTCTTTAATGCAAGGCGATCACTGCATTTAACATTGCAGCAGCCTGAAAAGTCATCCTAATGCGATGCATTTGTTGCATTTAACATTTGAGAGGTTTTGCAAAATTATTGCAATTAATTTAATGCATATAACATCCATTGGGGGTCGCTAGATGACTTTAATGCAAGGCCATCACTGCATTTAACATTGCAGTAGCCTGCAAAGTTATCCTAATACGATGCATTAGTCACGTTTAACATTTGAGAGGTTTTGCAGGATTATTATTGCATTTCACATCGCAGGGTGTTGCAATATTTCTTTAATGCAAGGCGATCACTGCATTTAACATTGCAGCAGCCTGAAAAGTCATCCTAATGCGATGCCGGGGGTAGTAAATACAATAATAATACTATAGTAATAATAATTTATATTATTAATAATAAGAATGAATCAAAGATTGATTGATTGATTGATCGATCGGTGGGTGGCTGGATGGATGTCAGGAATTTGAGAGATTTTGCATGATTATTACAATGATTTTAATGCATTTAATACCCCAGAACAGCTGCAATTTTGCTTTAATGCAAGGCCTGCGCTGCATTTAACATTGCAGGAGCCTAATTGCATTTAACATTTGAGAGGATTTGCAAAATTATTGCAATTAATTTTATTGCATTTAACATCCCAGGGGGTTGCAATATTGCTTTAATGCAACGCCAGCGCTGCATTTAACAATGCAGCAGCCTGCAAAGTTATCCTAATACGATGCATTAGTCGCATTTAACATTTGAGAGGTTTTGCAGGATTATTATTGCATTTCACATCGCAGGGTGTTGCAATATTTCTTTAATGCAAGGCGATCACTGCATTTAACATTGCAGCAGCCTGAAAAGTCATCCTAATGCGATGCATTTGTTGCATTTAACATTTGAGAGGTTTTGCAAAATTATTGCAATTAATTTAATGCATTTAACACCCACTGTGGGTCGCTAGATGACTTTAATGCAAGGCCATCACTGCATTTAACATTGCAGCAGCCTGCAAAGTTATCCTAATACGATGCATTAGTCCCGTTTAACATTTGAGAGGTTTTGCAGGATTATTATTGCATTTCACATCGCAGGGTGTTGCAATATTTCTTTAATGCAAGGCGATCACTGCATTTAACATTGCAGCAGCCTGAAAAGTCATCCTAATGCGATGCATTTGTTGCATTTAACATTTGAGAGGTTTTGCAAAATTATTGCAATTAATTTAATGCATATAACATCCATTGGGGGTCGCTAGATGACTTTAATGCAAGGCCATCACTGCATTTAACATTGCAGTAGCCTGCAAAGTTATCCTAATACGATGCATTAGTCACGTTTAACATTTGAGAGGTTTTGCAGGATTATTATTGCATTTCACATCGCAGGGTGTTGCAATATTTCTTTAATGCAAGGCGATCACTGCATTTAACATTGCAGCAGCCTGAAAAGTCATCCTAATGCGATGCCGGGGGTAGTAAATACAATAATAATACTATAGTAATAATAATTTATATTATTAATAATAAGAATGAATCAAAGATTGATTGATTGATCGATCGGTGGGTGGCTGGATGGATGTCAGGAATTTGAGAGATTTTGCATGATTATTACAATGATTTTAATGCATTTAATACCCCAGAACAGCTGCAATTTTGCTTTAATGCAAGGCCTGCGCTGCATTTAACATTGCAGGAGCCTAATTGCATTTAACATTTGAGAGGATTTGCAAAATTATTGCAATTAATTTTATTGCATTTAACATCCCAGGGGGTTGCAATATTGCTTTAATGCAACGCCAGCGCTGCATTTAACAATGCAGCTGCCTGCAAAGTTATCCTAATACGATGCATTAGTCGCATTTAACATTTGAGAGGTTTTGCAGGATTATTATTGCATTTCACATCGCAGGGTGTTGCAATATTTCTTTAATGCAAGGCGATCACTGCATTTAACATTGCAGCAGCCTGAAAAGTCATCCTAATGCGATGCATTTGTTGCATTTAACATTTGAGAGGTTTTGCAAAATTATTGCAATTAATTTAATGCATTTAACACCCACTGTGGGTCGCTAGATGACTTTAATGCAAGGCCATCACTGCATTTAACATTGCAGCAGCCTGCAAAGTTATCCTAATACGATGCATTAGTCCCGTTTAACATTTGAGAGGTTTTGCAGGATTATTATTGCATTTCACATCGCAGGGTGTTGCAATATTTCTTTAATGCAAGGCGATCACTGCATTTAACATTGCAGCAGCCTGAAAAGTCATCCTAATGCGATGCATTTGTTGCATTTAACATTTGAGAGGTTTTGCAAAATTATTGCAATTAATTTAATGCATATAACATCCATTGGGGGTCGCTAGATGACTTTAATGCAAGGCCATCACTGCATTTAACATTGCAGTAGCCTGCAAAGTTATCCTAATACGATGCATTAGTCACGTTTAACATTTGAGAGGTTTTGCAGGATTATTATTGCATTTCACATCGCAGGGTGTTGCAATATTTCTTTAATGCAAGGCGATCACTGCATTTAACATTGCAGCAGCCTGAAAAGTCATCCTAATGCGATGCCGGGGGTAGTAAATACAATAATAATACTATAGTAATAATAATTTATATTATTAATAATAAGAATGAATCAAAGATTGATTGATTGATCGATCGGTGGGTGGCTGGATGGATGTCAGGAATTTGAGAGATTTTGCATGATTATTACAATGATTTTAATGCATTTAATACCCCAGAACAGCTGCAATTTTGCTTTAATGCAAGGCCTGCGCTGCATTTAACATTGCAGGAGCCTAATTGCATTTAACATTTGAGAGGATTTGCAAAATTATTGCAATTAATTTTATTGCATTTAACATCCCAGGGGGTTGCAATATTGCTTTAATGCAACGCCAGCGCTGCATTTAACAATGCAGCTGCCTGCAAAGTTATCCTAATACGATGCATTAGTCGCATTTAACATTTGAGAGGTTTTGCAGGATTATTATTGCATTTCACATCGCAGGGTGTTGCAATATTTCTTTAATGCAAGGCGATCACTGCATTTAACATTGCAGCAGCCTGAAAAGTCATCCTAATGCGATGCATTTGTTGCATTTAACATTTGAGAGGTTTTGCAAAATTATTGCAATTAATTTAATGCATTTAACACCCACTGTGGGTCGCTAGATGACTTTAATGCAAGGCCATCACTGCATTTAACATTGCAGCAGCCTGCAAAGTTATCCTAATACGATGCATTAGTCCCGTTTAACATTTGAGAGGTTTTGCAGGATTATTATTGCATTTCACATCGCAGGGTGTTGCAATATTTCTTTAATGCAAGGCGATCACTGCATTTAACATTGCAGCAGCCTGAAAAGTCATCCTAATGCGATGCATTTGTTGCATTTAACATTTGAGAGGTTTTGCAAAATTATTGCAATTAATTTAATGCATATAACATCCATTGGGGGTCGCTAGATGACTTTAATGCAAGGCCATCACTGCATTTAACATTGCAGTAGCCTGCAAAGTTATCCTAATACGATGCATTAGTCACGTTTAACATTTGAGAGGTTTTGCAGGATTATTATTGCATTTCACATCGCAGGGTGTTGCAATATTTCTTTAATGCAAGGCGATCACTGCATTTAACATTGCAGCAGCCTGAAAAGTCATCCTAATGCGATGCCGGGGGTAGTAAATACAATAATAATACTATAGTAATAATAATTTATATTATTAATAATAAGAATGAATCAAAGATTGATTGATTGATCGATCGGTGGGTGGCTGGATGGATGTCAGGAATTTGAGAGATTTTGCATGATTATTACAATGATTTTAATGCATTTAATACCCCAGAACAGCTGCAATTTTGCTTTAATGCAAGGCCTGCGCTGCATTTAACATTGCAGGAGCCTAATTGCATTTAACATTTGAGAGGATTTGCAAAATTATTGCAATTAATTTTATTGCATTTAACATCCCAGGGGGTTGCAATATTGCTTTAATGCAACGCCAGCGCTGCATTTAACAATGCAGCTGCCTGCAAAGTTATCCTAATACGATGCATTAGTCGCATTTAACATTTGAGAGGTTTTGCAGGATTATTATTGCATTTCACATCGCAGGGTGTTGCAATATTTCTTTAATGCAAGGCGATCACTGCATTTAACATTGCAGCAGCCTGAAAAGTCATCCTAATGCGATGCATTTGTTGCATTTAACATTTGAGAGGTTTTGCAAAATTATTGCAATTAATTTAATGCATTTAACACCCACTGTGGGTCGCTAGATGACTTTAATGCAAGGCCATCACTGCATTTAACATTGCAGCAGCCTGCAAAGTTATCCTAATACGATGCATTAGTCCCGTTTAACATTTGAGAGGTTTTGCAGGATTATTATTGCATTTTACATCGCAGGGTGTTGCAATATTTCTTTAATGCAAGGCGATCACTGCATTTAACATTGCAGCAGCCTGAAAAGTCATCCTAATGCGATGCCGGGGGTAGTAAATACAATAATAATACTATAGTAATAATAATTTATATTATTAATAATAAGAATAAATCAAAGATTGATTGATTGATCGATCGGTGGGTGGGTGGATGGATGTCAGGAATTTGAGAGATTTTGCATGATTATTACAATGATTTTAATGCGTTTAATAACCCAGAACAGCTGCAATTTTGCTTTAATGCAAGGCCTGCGCTGCATTTAACATTGCAGGAGCCTAATTGCATTTAACATTTGAGAGGATTTGCAAAATTATTGCAATTAATTTTATTGCATTTAACATCCCAGGGGGTTGCAATATTGCTTTAATGCAACGCCAGCGCTGCATTTAACAATGCAGCAGCCTGCAAAGTTATCCTAATACGATGCATTAGTCGCATTTAACATTTGAGAGGTTTTGCAGGATTATTATTGCATTTCACATCGCAGGGTGTTGCAATATTTCTTTAATGCAAGGCGATCACTGCATTTAACATTGCAGCAGCCTGAAAAGTCATCCTAATGCGATGCATTTGTTGCATTTAACATTTGATAGGTTTTGCAAAATTATTGCAATTAATTTAATGCATTTAACACCCACTGTGGGTCGCTAGATGACTTTAATGCAAGGCCATCACTGCATTTAACATTGCAGCAGCCTGCAAAGTTATCCTAATACGATGCATTAGTCCCGTTTAACATTTGAGAGGTTTTGCAGGATTATTATTGCATTTCACATCGCAGGGTGTTGCAATATTTCTTTAATGCAAGGCGATCACTGCATTTAACATTGCAGCAGCCTGAAAAGTCATCCTAATGCGATGCATTTGTTGCATTTAACATTTGATAGGTTTTGCAAAATTATTGCAATTAATTTAATGCATTTAACACCCACTGTGGGTCGCTAGATGACTTTAATGCAAGGCCATCACTGCATTTAACATTGCAGCAGCCTGCAAAGTTATCCTAATACGATGCATTAGTCCCGTTTAACATTTGAGAGGTTTTGCAGGATTATTATTGCATTTCACATCGCAGGGTGTTGCAATATTTCTTTAATGCAAGGCGATCACTGCATTTAACATTGCAGCAGCCTGAAAAGTCATCCTAATGCGATGCATTTGTTGCATTTAACATTTGAGAGGTTTTGCAAAATTATTGCAATTAATTTAATGCATATAACATCCATTGGGGGTCGCTAGATGACTTTAATGCAAGGCCATCACTGCATTTAACATTGCAGTAGCCTGCAAAGTTATCCTAATACGATGCATTAGTCACGTTTAACATTTGAGAGGTTTTGCAGGATTATTATTGCATTTCACATCGCAGGGTGTTGCAATATTTCTTTAATGCAAGGCGATCACTGCATTTAACATTGCAGCAGCCTGAAAAGTCATCCTAATGCGATGCCGGGGGTAGTAAATACAATAATAATACTATAGTAATAATAATTTATATTATTAATAATAAGAATGAATCAAAGATTGATTGATTGATCGATCGGTGGGTGGCTGGATGGATGTCAGGAATTTGAGAGATTTTGCATGATTATTACAATGATTTTAATGCGTTTAATACCCCAGAACAGCTGCAATTTTGCTTTAATGCAAGGCCTGCGCTGCATTTAACATTGCAGGAGCCTAATTGCATTTAACATTTGAGAGGATTTGCAAAATTATTGCAATTAATTTTATTGCATTTAACATCCCAGGGGGTTGCAATATTGCTTTAATGCAACGCCAGCGCTGCATTTAACAATGCAGCTGCCTGCAAAGTTATCCTAATACGATGCATTAGTCGCATTTAACATTTGAGAGGTTTTGCAGGATTATTATTGCATTTCACATCGCAGGGTGTTGCAATATTTCTTTAATGCAAGGCGATCACTGCATTTAACATTGCAGCAGCCTGAAAAGTCATCCTAATGCGATGCATTTGTTGCATTTAACATTTGATAGGTTTTGCAAAATTATTGCAATTAATTTAATGCATTTAACACCCACTGTGGGTCGCTAGATGACTTTAATGCAAGGCCATCACTGCATTTAACATTGCAGCAGCCTGCAAAGTTATCCTAATACGATGCATTAGTCGCATTTAACATTTGAGAGGTTTTGCAGGATTATTATTGCATTTCACATCGCAGGGTGTTGCAATATTTCTTTAATGCAAGGCGATCACTGCATTTAACATTGCAGCAGCCTGAAAAGTCATCCTAATGCGATGCATTTGTTGCATTTAACATTTGAGAGGTTTTGCAAAATTATTGCAATTAATTTAATGCATATAACATCCATTGGGGGTCGCTAGATGACTTTAATGCAAGGCCATCACTGCATTTAACATTGCAGTAGCCTGCAAAGTTATCCTAATACGATGCATTAGTCACGTTTAACATTTGAGAGGTTTTGCAGGATTATTATTGCATTTCACATCGCAGGGTGTTGCAATATTTCTTTAATGCAAGGCGATCACTGCATTTAACATTGCAGCAGCCTGAAAAGTCATCCTAATGCGATGCCGGGGGTAGTAAATACAATAATAATACTATAGTAATAATAATTTATATTATTAATAATAAGAATGAATCAAAGATTGATTGATTGATCGATCGGTGGGTGGCTGGATGGATGTCAGGAATTTGAGAGATTTTGCATGATTATTACAATGATTTTAATGCATTTAATACCCCAGAACAGCTGCAATTTTGCTTTAATGCAAGGCCTGCGCTGCATTTAACATTGCAGGAGCCTAATTGCATTTAACATTTGAGAGGATTTGCAAAATTATTGCAATTAATTTTATTGCATTTAACATCCCAGGGGGTTGCAATATTGCTTTAATGCAACGCCAGCGCTGCATTTAACAATGCAGCTGCCTGCAAAGTTATCCTAATACGATGCATTAGTCGCATTTAACATTTGAGAGGTTTTGCAGGATTATTATTGCATTTCACATCGCAGGGTGTTGCAATATTTCTTTAATGCAAGGCGATCACTGCATTTAACATTGCAGCAGCCTGAAAAGTCATCCTAATGCGATGCATTTGTTGCATTTAACATTTGATAGGTTTTGCAAAATTATTGCAATTAATTTAATGCATTTAACACCCACTGTGGGTCGCTAGATGACTTTAATGCAAGGCCATCACTGCATTTAACATTGCAGCAGCCTGCAAAGTTATCCTAATACGATGCATTAGTCCCGTTTAACATTTGAGAGGTTTTGCAGGATTATTATTGCATTTCACATCGCAGGGTGTTGCAATATTTCTTTAATGCAAGGCGATCACTGCATTTAACATTGCAGCAGCCTGAAAAGTCATCCTAATGCGATGCATTTGTTGCATTTAACATTTGAGAGGTTTTGCAAAATTATTGCAATTAATTTAATGCATATAACATCCATTGGGGGTCGCTAGATGACTTTAATGCAAGGCCATCACTGCATTTAACATTGCAGTAGCCTGCAAAGTTATCCTAATACGATGCATTAGTCACGTTTAACATTTGAGAGGTTTTGCAGGATTATTATTGCATTTCACATCGCAGGGTGTTGCAATATTTCTTTAATGCAAGGCGATCACTGCATTTAACATTGCAGCAGCCTGAAAAGTCATCCTAATGCGATGCCGGGGGTAGTAAATACAATAATAATACTATAGTAATAATAATTTATATTATTAATAATAAGAATGAATCAAAGATTGATTGATTGATCGATCGGTGGGTGGCTGGATGGATGTCAGGAATTTGAGAGATTTTGCATGATTATTACAATGATTTTAATGCGTTTAATACCCCAGAACAGCTGCAATTTTGCTTTAATGCAAGGCCTGCGCTGCATTTAACATTGCAGGAGCCTAATTGCATTTAACATTTGAGAGGATTTGCAAAATTATTGCAATTAATTTTATTGCATTTAACATCCCAGGGGGTTGCAATATTGCTTTAATGCAACGCCAGCGCTGCATTTAACAATGCAGCTGCCTGCAAAGTTATCCTAATACGATGCATTAGTCGCATTTAACATTTGAGAGGTTTTGCAGGATTATTATTGCATTTCACATCGCAGGGTGTTGCAATATTTCTTTAATGCAAGGCGATCACTGCATTTAACATTGCAGCAGCCTGAAAAGTCATCCTAATGCGATGCATTTGTTGCATTTAACATTTGATAGGTTTTGCAAAATTATTGCAATTAATTTAATGCATTTAACACCCACTGTGGGTCGCTAGATGACTTTAATGCAAGGCCATCACTGCATTTAACATTGCAGCAGCCTGCAAAGTTATCCTAATACGATGCATTAGTCGCATTTAACATTTGAGAGGTTTTGCAGGATTATTATTGCATTTCACATCGCAGGGTGTTGCAATATTTCTTTAATGCAAGGCGATCACTGCATTTAACATTGCAGCAGCCTGAAAAGTCATCCTAATGCGATGCATTTGTTGCATTTAACATTTGAGAGGTTTTGCAAAATTATTGCAATTAATTTAATGCATATAACATCCATTGGGGGTCGCTAGATGACTTTAATGCAAGGCCATCACTGCATTTAACATTGCAGTAGCCTGCAAAGTTATCCTAATACGATGCATTAGTCACGTTTAACATTTGAGAGGTTTTGCAGGATTATTATTGCATTTCACATCGCAGGGTGTTGCAATATTTCTTTAATGCAAGGCGATCACTGCATTTAACATTGCAGCAGCCTGAAAAGTCATCCTAATGCGATGCCGGGGGTAGTAAATACAATAATAATACTATAGTAATAATAATTTATATTATTAATAATAAGAATGAATCAAAGATTGATTGATTGATCGATCGGTGGGTGGCTGGATGGATGTCAGGAATTTGAGAGATTTTGCATGATTATTACAATGATTTTAATGCATTTAATACCCCAGAACAGCTGCAATTTTGCTTTAATGCAAGGCCTGCGCTGCATTTAACATTGCAGGAGCCTAATTGCATTTAACATTTGAGAGGATTTGCAAAATTATTGCAATTAATTTTATTGCATTTAACATCCCAGGGGGTTGCAATATTGCTTTAATGCAACGCCAGCGCTGCATTTAACAATGCAGCTGCCTGCAAAGTTATCCTAATACGATGCATTAGTCGCATTTAACATTTGAGAGGTTTTGCAGGATTATTATTGCATTTCACATCGCAGGGTGTTGCAATATTTCTTTAATGCAAGGCGATCACTGCATTTAACATTGCAGCAGCCTGAAAAGTCATCCTAATGCGATGCATTTGTTGCATTTAACATTTGATAGGTTTTGCAAAATTATTGCAATTAATTTAATGCATTTAACACCCACTGTGGGTCGCTAGATGACTTTAATGCAAGGCCATCACTGCATTTAACATTGCAGCAGCCTGCAAAGTTATCCTAATACGATGCATTAGTCCCGTTTAACATTTGAGAGGTTTTGCAGGATTATTATTGCATTTCACATCGCAGGGTGTTGCAATATTTCTTTAATGCAAGGCGATCACTGCATTTAACATTGCAGCAGCCTGAAAAGTCATCCTAATGCGATGCATTTGTTGCATTTAACATTTGAGAGGTTTTGCAAAATTATTGCAATTAATTTAATGCATATAACATCCATTGGGGGTCGCTAGATGACTTTAATGCAAGGCCATCACTGCATTTAACATTGCAGTAGCCTGCAAAGTTATCCTAATACGATGCATTAGTCACGTTTAACATTTGAGAGGTTTTGCAGGATTATTATTGCATTTCACATCGCAGGGTGTTGCAATATTTCTTTAATGCAAGGCGATCACTGCATTTAACATTGCAGCAGCCTGAAAAGTCATCCTAATGCGATGCCGGGGGTAGTAAATACAATAATAATACTATAGTAATAATAATTTATATTATTAATAATAAGAATAAATCAAAGATTGATTGATTGATCGATCGGTGGGTGGGTGGATGGATGTCAGGAATTTGAGAGATTTTGCATGATTATTACAATGATTTTAATGCATTTAATACCCCAGAACAGCTGCAATTTTGCTTTAATGCAAGGCCTGCGCTGCATTTAACATTGCAGGAGCCTAATTGCATTTAACATTTGAGAGGATTTGCAAAATTATTGCAATTAATTTTATTGCATTTAACATCCCAGGGGGTTGCAATATTGCTTTAATGCAACGCCAGCGCTGCATTTAACAATGCAGCTGCCTGCAAAGTTATCCTAATACGATGCATTAGTCGCATTTAACATTTGAGAGGTTTTGCAGGATTATTATTGCATTTCACATCGCAGGGTGTTGCAATATTTCTTTAATGCAAGGCGATCACTGCATTTAACATTGCAGCAGCCTGAAAAGTCATCCTAATGCGATGCATTTGTTGCATTTAACATTTGAGAGGTTTTGCAAAATTATTGCAATTAATTTAATGCATATAACATCCATTGGGGGTCGCTAGATGACTTTAATGCAAGGCCATCACTGCATTTAACATTGCAGTAGCCTGCAAAGTTATCCTAATACGATGCATTAGTCACGTTTAACATTTGAGAGGTTTTGCAGGATTATTATTGCATTTCACATCGCAGGGTGTTGCAATATTTCTTTAATGCAAGGCGATCACTGCATTTAACATTGCAGCAGCCTGAAAAGTCATCCTAATGCGATGCCGGGGGTAGTAAATACAATAATAATACTATAGTAATAATAATTTATATTATTAATAATAAGAATAAATCAAAGATTGATTGATTGATCGATCGGTGGGTGGGTGGATGGATGTCAGGAATTTGAGAGATTTTGCATGATTATTACAATGATTTTAATGCATTTAATACCCCAGAACAGCTGCAATTTTGCTTTAATGCAAGGCCTGCGCTGCATTTAACATTGCAGGAGCCTAATTGCATTTAACATTTGAGAGGATTTGCAAAATTATTGCAATTAATTTTATTGCATTTAACATCCCAGGGGGTTGCAATATTGCTTTAATGCAACGCCAGCGCTGCATTTAACAATGCAGCTGCCTGCAAAGTTATCCTAATACGATGCATTAGTCGCATTTAACATTTGAGAGGTTTTGCAGGATTATTATTGCATTTCACATCGCAGGGTGTTGCAATATTTCTTTAATGCAAGGCGATCACTGCATTTAACATTGCAGCAGCCTGAAAAGTCATCCTAATGCGATGCATTTGTTGCATTTAACATTTGAGAGGTTTTGCAAAATTATTGCAATTAATTTAATGCATTTAACACCCACTGTGGGTCGCTAGATGACTTTAATGCAAGGCCATCACTGCATTTAACATTGCAGCAGCCTGCAAAGTTATCCTAATACGATGCATTAGTCCCGTTTAACATTTGAGAGGTTTTGCAGGATTATTATTGCATTTTACATCGCAGGGTGTTGCAATATTTCTTTAATGCAAGGCGATCACTGCATTTAACATTGCAGCAGCCTGAAAAGTCATCCTAATGCGATGCCGGGGGTAGTAAATACAATAATAATACTATAGTAATAATAATTTATATTATTAATAATAAGAATAAATCAAAGATTGATTGATTGATCGATCGGTGGGTGGGTGGATGGATGTCAGGAATTTGAGAGATTTTGCATGATTATTACAATGATTTTAATGCATTTAATACCCCAGAACAGCTGCAATTTTGCTTTAATGCAAGGCCTGCGCTGCATTTAACATTGCAGGAGCCTAATTGCATTTAACATTTGAGAGGATTTGCAAAATTATTGCAATTAATTTTATTGCATTTAACATCCCAGGGGGTTGCAATATTGCTTTAATGCAATGCCAGCGCTGCATTTAACAATGCAGCTGCCTGCAAAGTTATCCTAATACGATGCATTAGTCGCATTTAACATTTGAGAGGTTTTGCAGGATTATTATTGCATTTCACATCGCAGGGTGTTGCAATATTTCTTTAATGCAAGGCGATCACTGCATTTAACATTGCAGCAGCCTGAAAAGTCATCCTAATGCGATGCATTTGTTGCATTTAACATTTGAGAGGTTTTGCAAAATTATTGCAATTAATTTAATGCATTTAACACCCACTGTGGGTCGCTAGATGACTTTAATGCAAGGCCATCACTGCATTTAACATTGCAGCAGCCTGCAAAGTTATCCTAATACGATGCATTAGTCCCGTTTAACATTTGAGAGGTTTTGCAGGATTATTATTGCATTTTACATCGCAGGGTGTTGCAATATTTCTTTAATGCAAGGCGATCACTGCATTTAACATTGCAGCAGCCTGAAAAGTCATCCTAATGCGATGCCGGGGGTAGTAAATACAATAATAATACTATAGTAATAATAATTTATATTATTAATAATAAGAATAAATCAAAGATTGATTGATTGATCGATCGGTGGGTGGGTGGATGGATGTCAGGAATTTGAGAGATTTTGCATGATTATTACAATGATTTTAATGCATTTAATACCCCAGAACAGCTGCAATTTTGCTTTAATGCAAGGCCTGCGCTGCATTTAACATTGCAGGAGCCTAATTGCATTTAACATTTGAGAGGATTTGCAAAATTATTGCAATTAATTTTATTGCATTTAACATCCCAGGGGGTTGCAATATTGCTTTAATGCAACGCCAGCGCTGCATTTAACAATGCAGCTGCCTGCAAAGTTATCCTAATACGATGCATTAGTCGCATTTAACATTTGAGAGGTTTTGCAGGATTATTATTGCATTTCACATCGCAGGGTGTTGCAATATTTCTTTAATGCAAGGCGATCACTGCATTTAACATTGCAGCAGCCTGAAAAGTCATCCTAATGCGATGCATTTGTTGCATTTAACATTTGAGAGGTTTTGCAAAATTATTGCAATTAATTTAATGCATTTAACACCCACTGTGGGTCGCTAGATGACTTTAATGCAAGGCCATCACTGCATTTAACATTGCAGCAGCCTGCAAAGTTATCCTAATACGATGCATTAGTCCCGTTTAACATTTGAGAGGTTTTGCAGGATTATTATTGCATTTTACATCGCAGGGTGTTGCAATATTTCTTTAATGCAAGGCGATCACTGCATTTAACATTGCAGCAGCCTGAAAAGTCATCCTAATGCGATGCCGGGGGTAGTAAATACAATAATAATACTATAGTAATAATAATTTATATTATTAATAATAAGAATAAATCAAAGATTGATTGATTGATCGATCGGTGGGTGGGTGGATGGATGTCAGGAATTTGAGAGATTTTGCATGATTATTACAATGATTTTAATGCATTTAATACCCCAGAACAGCTGCAATTTTGCTTTAATGCAAGGCCTGCGCTGCATTTAACATTGCAGGAGCCTAATTGCATTTAACATTTGAGAGGATTTGCAAAATTATTGCAATTAATTTTATTGCATTTAACATCCCAGGGGGTTGCAATATTGCTTTAATGCAACGCCAGCGCTGCATTTAACAATGCAGCTGCCTGCAAAGTTATCCTAATACGATGCATTAGTCGCATTTAACATTTGAGAGGTTTTGCAGGATTATTATTGCATTTCACATCGCAGGGTGTTGCAATATTTCTTTAATGCAAGGCGATCACTGCATTTAACATTGCAGCAGCCTGAAAAGTCATCCTAATGCGATGCATTTGTTGCATTTAACATTTGAGAGGTTTTGCAAAATTATTGCAATTAATTTAATGCATATAACATCCATTGGGGGTCGCTAGATGACTTTAATGCAAGGCCATCACTGCATTTAACATTGCAGTAGCCTGCAAAGTTATCCTAATACGATGCATTAGTCACGTTTAACATTTGAGAGGTTTTGCAGGATTATTATTGCATTTCACATCGCAGGGTGTTGCAATATTTCTTTAATGCAAGGCGATCACTGCATTTAACATTGCAGCAGCCTGAAAAGTCATCCTAATGCGATGCCGGGGGTAGTAAATACAATAATAATACTATAGTAATAATAATTTATATTATTAATAATAAGAATAAATCAAAGATTGATTGATTGATCGATCGGTGGGTGGGTGGATGGATGTCAGGAATTTGAGAGATTTTGCATGATTATTACAATGATTTTAATGCATTTAATACCCCAGAACAGCTGCAATTTTGCTTTAATGCAAGGCCTGCGCTGCATTTAACATTGCAGGAGCCTAATTGCATTTAACATTTGAGAGGATTTGCAAAATTATTGCAATTAATTTTATTGCATTTAACATCCCAGGGGGTTGCAATATTGCTTTAATGCAACGCCAGCGCTGCATTTAACAATGCAGCTGCCTGCAAAGTTATCCTAATACGATGCATTAGTCGCATTTAACATTTGAGAGGTTTTGCAGGATTATTATTGCATTTCACATCGCAGGGTGTTGCAATATTTCTTTAATGCAAGGCGATCACTGCATTTAACATTGCAGCAGCCTGAAAAGTCATCCTAATGCGATGCATTTGTTGCATTTAACATTTGAGAGGTTTTGCAAAATTATTGCAATTAATTTAATGCATTTAACACCCACTGTGGGTCGCTAGATGACTTTAATGCAAGGCCATCACTGCATTTAACATTGCAGCAGCCTGCAAAGTTATCCTAATACGATGCATTAGTCCCGTTTAACATTTGAGAGGTTTTGCAGGATTATTATTGCATTTTACATCGCAGGGTGTTGCAATATTTCTTTAATGCAAGGCGATCACTGCATTTAACATTGCAGCAGCCTGAAAAGTCATCCTAATGCGATGCCGGGGGTAGTAAATACAATAATAATACTATAGTAATAATAATTTATATTATTAATAATAAGAATAAATCAAAGATTGATTGATTGATCGATCGGTGGGTGGGTGGATGGATGTCAGGAATTTGAGAGATTTTGCATGATTATTACAATGATTTTAATGCATTTAATACCCCAGAACAGCTGCAATTTTGCTTTAATGCAAGGCCTGCGCTGCATTTAACATTGCAGGAGCCTAATTGCATTTAACATTTGAGAGGATTTGCAAAATTATTGCAATTAATTTTATTGCATTTAACATCCCAGGGGGTTGCAATATTGCTTTAATGCAATGCCAGCGCTGCATTTAACAATGCAGCTGCCTGCAAAGTTATCCTAATACGATGCATTAGTCGCATTTAACATTTGAGAGGTTTTGCAGGATTATTATTGCATTTCACATCGCAGGGTGTTGCAATATTTCTTTAATGCAAGGCGATCACTGCATTTAACATTGCAGCAGCCTGAAAAGTCATCCTAATGCGATGCATTTGTTGCATTTAACATTTGAGAGGTTTTGCAAAATTATTGCAATTAATTTAATGCATTTAACACCCACTGTGGGTCGCTAGATGACTTTAATGCAAGGCCATCACTGCATTTAACATTGCAGCAGCCTGCAAAGTTATCCTAATACGATGCATTAGTCCCGTTTAACATTTGAGAGGTTTTGCAGGATTATTATTGCATTTTACATCGCAGGGTGTTGCAATATTTCTTTAATGCAAGGCGATCACTGCATTTAACATTGCAGCAGCCTGAAAAGTCATCCTAATGCGATGCCGGGGGTAGTAAATACAATAATAATACTATAGTAATAATAATTTATATTATTAATAATAAGAATAAATCAAAGATTGATTGATTGATCGATCGGTGGGTGGGTGGATGGATGTCAGGAATTTGAGAGATTTTGCATGATTATTACAATGATTTTAATGCATTTAATACCCCAGAACAGCTGCAATTTTGCTTTAATGCAAGGCCTGCGCTGCATTTAACATTGCAGGAGCCTAATTGCATTTAACATTTGAGAGGATTTGCAAAATTATTGCAATTAATTTTATTGCATTTAACATCCCAGGGGGTTGCAATATTGCTTTAATGCAACGCCAGCGCTGCATTTAACAATGCAGCTGCCTGCAAAGTTATCCTAATACGATGCATTAGTCGCATTTAACATTTGAGAGGTTTTGCAGGATTATTATTGCATTTCACATCGCAGGGTGTTGCAATATTTCTTTAATGCAAGGCGATCACTGCATTTAACATTGCAGCAGCCTGAAAAGTCATCCTAATGCGATGCATTTGTTGCATTTAACATTTGAGAGGTTTTGCAAAATTATTGCAATTAATTTAATGCATTTAACACCCACTGTGGGTCGCTAGATGACTTTAATGCAAGGCCATCACTGCATTTAACATTGCAGCAGCCTGCAAAGTTATCCTAATACGATGCATTAGTCCCGTTTAACATTTGAGAGGTTTTGCAGGATTATTATTGCATTTTACATCGCAGGGTGTTGCAATATTTCTTTAATGCAAGGCGATCACTGCATTTAACATTGCAGCAGCCTGAAAAGTCATCCTAATGCGATGCCGGGGGTAGTAAATACAATAATAATACTATAGTAATAATAATTTATATTATTAATAATAAGAATAAATCAAAGATTGATTGATTGATCGATCGGTGGGTGGGTGGATGGATGTCAGGAATTTGAGAGATTTTGCATGATTATTACAATGATTTTAATGCATTTAATACCCCAGAACAGCTGCAATTTTGCTTTAATGCAAGGCCTGCGCTGCATTTAACATTGCAGGAGCCTAATTGCATTTAACATTTGAGAGGATTTGCAAAATTATTGCAATTAATTTTATTGCATTTAACATCCCAGGGGGTTGCAATATTGCTTTAATGCAACGCCAGCGCTGCATTTAACAATGCAGCTGCCTGCAAAGTTATCCTAATACGATGCATTAGTCGCATTTAACATTTGAGAGGTTTTGCAGGATTATTATTGCATTTCACATCGCAGGGTGTTGCAATATTTCTTTAATGCAAGGCGATCACTGCATTTAACATTGCAGCAGCCTGAAAAGTCATCCTAATGCGATGCATTTGTTGCATTTAACATTTGAGAGGTTTTGCAAAATTATTGCAATTAATTTAATGCATTTAACACCCACTGTGGGTCGCTAGATGACTTTAATGCAAGGCCATCACTGCATTTAACATTGCAGCAGCCTGCAAAGTTATCCTAATACGATGCATTAGTCCCGTTTAACATTTGAGAGGTTTTGCAGGATTATTATTGCATTTTACATCGCAGGGTGTTGCAATATTTCTTTAATGCAAGGCGATCACTGCATTTAACATTGCAGCAGCCTGAAAAGTCATCCTAATGCGATGCCGGGGGTAGTAAATACAATAATAATACTATAGTAATAATAATTTATATTATTAATAATAAGAATAAATCAAAGATTGATTGATTGATCGATCGGTGGGTGGGTGGATGGATGTCAGGAATTTGAGAGATTTTGCATGATTATTACAATGATTTTAATGCATTTAATACCCCAGAACAGCTGCAATTTTGCTTTAATGCAAGGCCTGCGCTGCATTTAACATTGCAGGAGCCTAATTGCATTTAACATTTGAGAGGATTTGCAAAATTATTGCAATTAATTTTATTGCATTTAACATCCCAGGGGGTTGCAATATTGCTTTAATGCAACGCCAGCGCTGCATTTAACAATGCAGCTGCCTGCAAAGTTATCCTAATACGATGCATTAGTCGCATTTAACATTTGAGAGGTTTTGCAGGATTATTATTGCATTTCACATCGCAGGGTGTTGCAATATTTCTTTAATGCAAGGCGATCACTGCATTTAACATTGCAGCAGCCTGAAAAGTCATCCTAATGCGATGCATTTGTTGCATTTAACATTTGAGAGGTTTTGCAAAATTATTGCAATTAATTTAATGCATTTAACACCCACTGTGGGTCGCTAGATGACTTTAATGCAAGGCCATCACTGCATTTAACATTGCAGCAGCCTGCAAAGTTATCCTAATACGATGCATTAGTCCCGTTTAACATTTGAGAGGTTTTGCAGGATTATTATTGCATTTTACATCGCAGGGTGTTGCAATATTTCTTTAATGCAAGGCGATCACTGCATTTAACATTGCAGCAGCCTGAAAAGTCATCCTAATGCGATGCCGGGGGTAGTAAATACAATAATAATACTATAGTAATAATAATTTATATTATTAATAATAAGAATAAATCAAAGATTGATTGATTGATCGATCGGTGGGTGGGTGGATGGATGTCAGGAATTTGAGAGATTTTGCATGATTATTACAATGATTTTAATGCATTTAATACCCCAGAACAGCTGCAATTTTGCTTTAATGCAAGGCCTGCGCTGCATTTAACATTGCAGGAGCCTAATTGCATTTAACATTTGAGAGGATTTGCAAAATTATTGCAATTAATTTTATTGCATTTAACATCCCAGGGGGTTGCAATATTGCTTTAATGCAACGCCAGCGCTGCATTTAACAATGCAGCTGCCTGCAAAGTTATCCTAATACGATGCATTAGTCGCATTTAACATTTGAGAGGTTTTGCAGGATTATTATTGCATTTCACATCGCAGGGTGTTGCAATATTTCTTTAATGCAAGGCGATCACTGCATTTAACATTGCAGCAGCCTGAAAAGTCATCCTAATGCGATGCATTTGTTGCATTTAACATTTGAGAGGTTTTGCAAAATTATTGCAATTAATTTAATGCATTTAACACCCACTGTGGGTCGCTAGATGACTTTAATGCAAGGCCATCACTGCATTTAACATTGCAGCAGCCTGCAAAGTTATCCTAATACGATGCATTAGTCCCGTTTAACATTTGAGAGGTTTTGCAGGATTATTATTGCATTTTACATCGCAGGGTGTTGCAATATTTCTTTAATGCAAGGCGATCACTGCATTTAACATTGCAGCAGCCTGAAAAGTCATCCTAATGCGATGCCGGGGGTAGTAAATACAATAATAATACTATAGTAATAATAATTTATATTATTAATAATAAGAATAAATCAAAGATTGATTGATTGATCGATCGGTGGGTGGGTGGATGGATGTCAGGAATTTGAGAGATTTTGCATGATTATTACAATGATTTTAATGCATTTAATACCCCAGAACAGCTGCAATTTTGCTTTAATGCAAGGCCTGCGCTGCATTTAACATTGCAGGAGCCTAATTGCATTTAACATTTGAGAGGATTTGCAAAATTATTGCAATTAATTTTATTGCATTTAACATCCCAGGGGGTTGCAATATTGCTTTAATGCAACGCCAGCGCTGCATTTAACAATGCAGCTGCCTGCAAAGTTATCCTAATACGATGCATTAGTCGCATTTAACATTTGAGAGGTTTTGCAGGATTATTATTGCATTTCACATCGCAGGGTGTTGCAATATTTCTTTAATGCAAGGCGATCACTGCATTTAACATTGCAGCAGCCTGAAAAGTCATCCTAATGCGATGCATTTGTTGCATTTAACATTTGAGAGGTTTTGCAAAATTATTGCAATTAATTTAATGCATTTAACACCCACTGTGGGTCGCTAGATGACTTTAATGCAAGGCCATCACTGCATTTAACATTGCAGCAGCCTGCAAAGTTATCCTAATACGATGCATTAGTCCCGTTTAACATTTGAGAGGTTTTGCAGGATTATTATTGCATTTTACATCGCAGGGTGTTGCAATATTTCTTTAATGCAAGGCGATCACTGCATTTAACATTGCAGCAGCCTGAAAAGTCATCCTAATGCGATGCCGGGGGTAGTAAATACAATAATAATACTATAGTAATAATAATTTATATTATTAATAATAAGAATAAATCAAAGATTGATTGATTGATCGATCGGTGGGTGGGTGGATGGATGTCAGGAATTTGAGAGATTTTGCATGATTATTACAATGATTTTAATGCATTTAATACCCCAGAACAGCTGCAATTTTGCTTTAATGCAAGGCCTGCGCTGCATTTAACATTGCAGGAGCCTAATTGCATTTAACATTTGAGAGGATTTGCAAAATTATTGCAATTAATTTTATTGCATTTAACATCCCAGGGGGTTGCAATATTGCTTTAATGCAATGCCAGCGCTGCATTTAACAATGCAGCTGCCTGCAAAGTTATCCTAATACGATGCATTAGTCGCATTTAACATTTGAGAGGTTTTGCAGGATTATTATTGCATTTCACATCGCAGGGTGTTGCAATATTTCTTTAATGCAAGGCGATCACTGCATTTAACATTGCAGCAGCCTGAAAAGTCATCCTAATGCGATGCATTTGTTGCATTTAACATTTGAGAGGTTTTGCAAAATTATTGCAATTAATTTAATGCATTTAACACCCACTGTGGGTCGCTAGATGACTTTAATGCAAGGCCATCACTGCATTTAACATTGCAGCAGCCTGCAAAGTTATCCTAATACGATGCATTAGTCCCGTTTAACATTTGAGAGGTTTTGCAGGATTATTATTGCATTTTACATCGCAGGGTGTTGCAATATTTCTTTAATGCAAGGCGATCACTGCATTTAACATTGCAGCAGCCTGAAAAGTCATCCTAATGCGATGCCGGGGGTAGTAAATACAATAATAATACTATAGTAATAATAATTTATATTATTAATAATAAGAATAAATCAAAGATTGATTGATTGATCGATCGGTGGGTGGGTGGATGGATGTCAGGAATTTGAGAGATTTTGCATGATTATTACAATGATTTTAATGCATTTAATACCCCAGAACAGCTGCAATTTTGCTTTAATGCAAGGCCTGCGCTGCATTTAACATTGCAGGAGCCTAATTGCATTTAACATTTGAGAGGATTTGCAAAATTATTGCAATTAATTTTATTGCATTTAACATCCCAGGGGGTTGCAATATTGCTTTAATGCAACGCCAGCGCTGCATTTAACAATGCAGCTGCCTGCAAAGTTATCCTAATACGATGCATTAGTCGCATTTAACATTTGAGAGGTTTTGCAGGATTATTATTGCATTTCACATCGCAGGGTGTTGCAATATTTCTTTAATGCAAGGCGATCACTGCATTTAACATTGCAGCAGCCTGAAAAGTCATCCTAATGCGATGCATTTGTTGCATTTAACATTTGAGAGGTTTTGCAAAATTATTGCAATTAATTTAATGCATTTAACACCCACTGTGGGTCGCTAGATGACTTTAATGCAAGGCCATCACTGCATTTAACATTGCAGCAGCCTGCAAAGTTATCCTAATACGATGCATTAGTCCCGTTTAACATTTGAGAGGTTTTGCAGGATTATTATTGCATTTTACATCGCAGGGTGTTGCAATATTTCTTTAATGCAAGGCGATCACTGCATTTAACATTGCAGCAGCCTGAAAAGTCATCCTAATGCGATGCCGGGGGTAGTAAATACAATAATAATACTATAGTAATAATAATTTATATTATTAATAATAAGAATAAATCAAAGATTGATTGATTGATCGATCGGTGGGTGGGTGGATGGATGTCAGGAATTTGAGAGATTTTGCATGATTATTACAATGATTTTAATGCATTTAATACCCCAGAACAGCTGCAATTTTGCTTTAATGCAAGGCCTGCGCTGCATTTAACATTGCAGGAGCCTAATTGCATTTAACATTTGAGAGGATTTGCAAAATTATTGCAATTAATTTTATTGCATTTAACATCCCAGGGGGTTGCAATATTGCTTTAATGCAACGCCAGCGCTGCATTTAACAATGCAGCTGCCTGCAAAGTTATCCTAATACGATGCATTAGTCGCATTTAACATTTGAGAGGTTTTGCAGGATTATTATTGCATTTCACATCGCAGGGTGTTGCAATATTTCTTTAATGCAAGGCGATCACTGCATTTAACATTGCAGCAGCCTGAAAAGTCATCCTAATGCGATGCATTTGTTGCATTTAACATTTGAGAGGTTTTGCAAAATTATTGCAATTAATTTAATGCATTTAACACCCACTGTGGGTCGCTAGATGACTTTAATGCAAGGCCATCACTGCATTTAACATTGCAGCAGCCTGCAAAGTTATCCTAATACGATGCATTAGTCCCGTTTAACATTTGAGAGGTTTTGCAGGATTATTATTGCATTTTACATCGCAGGGTGTTGCAATATTTCTTTAATGCAAGGCGATCACTGCATTTAACATTGCAGCAGCCTGAAAAGTCATCCTAATGCGATGCCGGGGGTAGTAAATACAATAATAATACTATAGTAATAATAATTTATATTATTAATAATAAGAATAAATCAAAGATTGATTGATTGATCGATCGGTGGGTGGGTGGATGGATGTCAGGAATTTGAGAGATTTTGCATGATTATTACAATGATTTTAATGCATTTAATACCCCAGAACAGCTGCAATTTTGCTTTAATGCAAGGCCTGCGCTGCATTTAACATTGCAGGAGCCTAATTGCATTTAACATTTGAGAGGATTTGCAAAATTATTGCAATTAATTTTATTGCATTTAACATCCCAGGGGGTTGCAATATTGCTTTAATGCAACGCCAGCGCTGCATTTAACAATGCAGCTGCCTGCAAAGTTATCCTAATACGATGCATTAGTCGCATTTAACATTTGAGAGGTTTTGCAGGATTATTATTGCATTTCACATCGCAGGGTGTTGCAATATTTCTTTAATGCAAGGCGATCACTGCATTTAACATTGCAGCAGCCTGAAAAGTCATCCTAATGCGATGCATTTGTTGCATTTAACATTTGAGAGGTTTTGCAAAATTATTGCAATTAATTTAATGCATTTAACACCCACTGTGGGTCGCTAGATGACTTTAATGCAAGGCCATCACTGCATTTAACATTGCAGCAGCCTGCAAAGTTATCCTAATACGATGCATTAGTCCCGTTTAACATTTGAGAGGTTTTGCAGGATTATTATTGCATTTTACATCGCAGGGTGTTGCAATATTTCTTTAATGCAAGGCGATCACTGCATTTAACATTGCAGCAGCCTGAAAAGTCATCCTAATGCGATGCCGGGGGTAGTAAATACAATAATAATACTATAGTAATAATAATTTATATTATTAATAATAAGAATAAATCAAAGATTGATTGATTGATCGATCGGTGGGTGGGTGGATGGATGTCAGGAATTTGAGAGATTTTGCATGATTATTACAATGATTTTAATGCATTTAATACCCCAGAACAGCTGCAATTTTGCTTTAATGCAAGGCCTGCGCTGCATTTAACATTGCAGGAGCCTAATTGCATTTAACATTTGAGAGGATTTGCAAAATTATTGCAATTAATTTTATTGCATTTAACATCCCAGGGGGTTGCAATATTGCTTTAATGCAACGCCAGCGCTGCATTTAACAATGCAGCTGCCTGCAAAGTTATCCTAATACGATGCATTAGTCGCATTTAACATTTGAGAGGTTTTGCAGGATTATTATTGCATTTCACATCGCAGGGTGTTGCAATATTTCTTTAATGCAAGGCGATCACTGCATTTAACATTGCAGCAGCCTGAAAAGTCATCCTAATGCGATGCATTTGTTGCATTTAACATTTGAGAGGTTTTGCAAAATTATTGCAATTAATTTAATGCATTTAACACCCACTGTGGGTCGCTAGATGACTTTAATGCAAGGCCATCACTGCATTTAACATTGCAGCAGCCTGCAAAGTTATCCTAATACGATGCATTAGTCCCGTTTAACATTTGAGAGGTTTTGCAGGATTATTATTGCATTTTACATCGCAGGGTGTTGCAATATTTCTTTAATGCAAGGCGATCACTGCATTTAACATTGCAGCAGCCTGAAAAGTCATCCTAATGCGATGCCGGGGGTAGTAAATACAATAATAATACTATAGTAATAATAATTTATATTATTAATAATAAGAATAAATCAAAGATTGATTGATTGATCGATCGGTGGGTGGGTGGATGGATGTCAGGAATTTGAGAGATTTTGCATGATTATTACAATGATTTTAATGCATTTAATACCCCAGAACAGCTGCAATTTTGCTTTAATGCAAGGCCTGCGCTGCATTTAACATTGCAGGAGCCTAATTGCATTTAACATTTGAGAGGATTTGCAAAATTATTGCAATTAATTTTATTGCATTTAACATCCCAGGGGGTTGCAATATTGCTTTAATGCAACGCCAGCGCTGCATTTAACAATGCAGCTGCCTGCAAAGTTATCCTAATACGATGCATTAGTCGCATTTAACATTTGAGAGGTTTTGCAGGATTATTATTGCATTTCACATCGCAGGGTGTTGCAATATTTCTTTAATGCAAGGCGATCACTGCATTTAACATTGCAGCAGCCTGAAAAGTCATCCTAATGCGATGCATTTGTTGCATTTAACATTTGAGAGGTTTTGCAAAATTATTGCAATTAATTTAATGCATTTAACACCCACTGTGGGTCGCTAGATGACTTTAATGCAAGGCCATCACTGCATTTAACATTGCAGCAGCCTGCAAAGTTATCCTAATACGATGCATTAGTCCCGTTTAACATTTGAGAGGTTTTGCAGGATTATTATTGCATTTTACATCGCAGGGTGTTGCAATATTTCTTTAATGCAAGGCGATCACTGCATTTAACATTGCAGCAGCCTGAAAAGTCATCCTAATGCGATGCCGGGGGTAGTAAATACAATAATAATACTATAGTAATAATAATTTATATTATTAATAATAAGAATAAATCAAAGATTGATTGATTGATCGATCGGTGGGTGGGTGGATGGATGTCAGGAATTTGAGAGATTTTGCATGATTATTACAATGATTTTAATGCATTTAATACCCCAGAACAGCTGCAATTTTGCTTTAATGCAAGGCCTGCGCTGCATTTAACATTGCAGGAGCCTAATTGCATTTAACATTTGAGAGGATTTGCAAAATTATTGCAATTAATTTTATTGCATTTAACATCCCAGGGGGTTGCAATATTGCTTTAATGCAACGCCAGCGCTGCATTTAACAATGCAGCTGCCTGCAAAGTTATCCTAATACGATGCATTAGTCGCATTTAACATTTGAGAGGTTTTGCAGGATTATTATTGCATTTCACATCGCAGGGTGTTGCAATATTTCTTTAATGCAAGGCGATCACTGCATTTAACATTGCAGCAGCCTGAAAAGTCATCCTAATGCGATGCATTTGTTGCATTTAACATTTGAGAGGTTTTGCAAAATTATTGCAATTAATTTAATGCATTTAACACCCACTGTGGGTCGCTAGATGACTTTAATGCAAGGCCATCACTGCATTTAACATTGCAGCAGCCTGCAAAGTTATCCTAATACGATGCATTAGTCCCGTTTAACATTTGAGAGGTTTTGCAGGATTATTATTGCATTTTACATCGCAGGGTGTTGCAATATTTCTTTAATGCAAGGCGATCACTGCATTTAACATTGCAGCAGCCTGAAAAGTCATCCTAATGCGATGCCGGGGGTAGTAAATACAATAATAATACTATAGTAATAATAATTTATATTATTAATAATAAGAATAAATCAAAGATTGATTGATTGATCGATCGGTGGGTGGGTGGATGGATGTCAGGAATTTGAGAGATTTTGCATGATTATTACAATGATTTTAATGCATTTAATACCCCAGAACAGCTGCAATTTTGCTTTAATGCAAGGCCTGCGCTGCATTTAACATTGCAGGAGCCTAATTGCATTTAACATTTGAGAGGATTTGCAAAATTATTGCAATTAATTTTATTGCATTTAACATCCCAGGGGGTTGCAATATTGCTTTAATGCAACGCCAGCGCTGCATTTAACAATGCAGCTGCCTGCAAAGTTATCCTAATACGATGCATTAGTCGCATTTAACATTTGAGAGGTTTTGCAGGATTATTATTGCATTTCACATCGCAGGGTGTTGCAATATTTCTTTAATGCAAGGCGATCACTGCATTTAACATTGCAGCAGCCTGAAAAGTCATCCTAATGCGATGCATTTGTTGCATTTAACATTTGAGAGGTTTTGCAAAATTATTGCAATTAATTTAATGCATTTAACACCCACTGTGGGTCGCTAGATGACTTTAATGCAAGGCCATCACTGCATTTAACATTGCAGCAGCCTGCAAAGTTATCCTAATACGATGCATTAGTCCCGTTTAACATTTGAGAGGTTTTGCAGGATTATTATTGCATTTTACATCGCAGGGTGTTGCAATATTTCTTTAATGCAAGGCGATCACTGCATTTAACATTGCAGCAGCCTGAAAAGTCATCCTAATGCGATGCCGGGGGTAGTAAATACAATAATAATACTATAGTAATAATAATTTATATTATTAATAATAAGAATAAATCAAAGATTGATTGATTGATCGATCGGTGGGTGGGTGGATGGATGTCAGGAATTTGAGAGATTTTGCATGATTATTACAATGATTTTAATGCATTTAATACCCCAGAACAGCTGCAATTTTGCTTTAATGCAAGGCCTGCGCTGCATTTAACATTGCAGGAGCCTAATTGCATTTAACATTTGAGAGGATTTGCAAAATTATTGCAATTAATTTTATTGCATTTAACATCCCAGGGGGTTGCAATATTGCTTTAATGCAACGCCAGCGCTGCATTTAACAATGCAGCTGCCTGCAAAGTTATCCTAATACGATGCATTAGTCGCATTTAACATTTGAGAGGTTTTGCAGGATTATTATTGCATTTCACATCGCAGGGTGTTGCAATATTTCTTTAATGCAAGGCGATCACTGCATTTAACATTGCAGCAGCCTGAAAAGTCATCCTAATGCGATGCATTTGTTGCATTTAACATTTGAGAGGTTTTGCAAAATTATTGCAATTAATTTAATGCATTTAACACCCACTGTGGGTCGCTAGATGACTTTAATGCAAGGCCATCACTGCATTTAACATTGCAGCAGCCTGCAAAGTTATCCTAATACGATGCATTAGTCCCGTTTAACATTTGAGAGGTTTTGCAGGATTATTATTGCATTTTACATCGCAGGGTGTTGCAATATTTCTTTAATGCAAGGCGATCACTGCATTTAACATTGCAGCAGCCTGAAAAGTCATCCTAATGCGATGCCGGGGGTAGTAAATACAATAATAATACTATAGTAATAATAATTTATATTATTAATAATAAGAATAAATCAAAGATTGATTGATTGATCGATCGGTGGGTGGGTGGATGGATGTCAGGAATTTGAGAGATTTTGCATGATTATTACAATGATTTTAATGCATTTAATACCCCAGAACAGCTGCAATTTTGCTTTAATGCAAGGCCTGCGCTGCATTTAACATTGCAGGAGCCTAATTGCATTTAACATTTGAGAGGATTTGCAAAATTATTGCAATTAATTTTATTGCATTTAACATCCCAGGGGGTTGCAATATTGCTTTAATGCAACGCCAGCGCTGCATTTAACAATGCAGCTGCCTGCAAAGTTATCCTAATACGATGCATTAGTCGCATTTAACATTTGAGAGGTTTTGCAGGATTATTATTGCATTTCACATCGCAGGGTGTTGCAATATTTCTTTAATGCAAGGCGATCACTGCATTTAACATTGCAGCAGCCTGAAAAGTCATCCTAATGCGATGCATTTGTTGCATTTAACATTTGAGAGGTTTTGCAAAATTATTGCAATTAATTTAATGCATTTAACACCCACTGTGGGTCGCTAGATGACTTTAATGCAAGGCCATCACTGCATTTAACATTGCAGCAGCCTGCAAAGTTATCCTAATACGATGCATTAGTCCCGTTTAACATTTGAGAGGTTTTGCAGGATTATTATTGCATTTTACATCGCAGGGTGTTGCAATATTTCTTTAATGCAAGGCGATCACTGCATTTAACATTGCAGCAGCCTGAAAAGTCATCCTAATGCGATGCCGGGGGTAGTAAATACAATAATAATACTATAGTAATAATAATTTATATTATTAATAATAAGAATAAATCAAAGATTGATTGATTGATCGATCGGTGGGTGGGTGGATGGATGTCAGGAATTTGAGAGATTTTGCATGATTATTACAATGATTTTAATGCATTTAATACCCCAGAACAGCTGCAATTTTGCTTTAATGCAAGGCCTGCGCTGCATTTAACATTGCAGGAGCCTAATTGCATTTAACATTTGAGAGGATTTGCAAAATTATTGCAATTAATTTTATTGCATTTAACATCCCAGGGGGTTGCAATATTGCTTTAATGCAACGCCAGCGCTGCATTTAACAATGCAGCTGCCTGCAAAGTTATCCTAATACGATGCATTAGTCGCATTTAACATTTGAGAGGTTTTGCAGGATTATTATTGCATTTCACATCGCAGGGTGTTGCAATATTTCTTTAATGCAAGGCGATCACTGCATTTAACATTGCAGCAGCCTGAAAAGTCATCCTAATGCGATGCATTTGTTGCATTTAACATTTGAGAGGTTTTGCAAAATTATTGCAATTAATTTAATGCATTTAACACCCACTGTGGGTCGCTAGATGACTTTAATGCAAGGCCATCACTGCATTTAACATTGCAGCAGCCTGCAAAGTTATCCTAATACGATGCATTAGTCCCGTTTAACATTTGAGAGGTTTTGCAGGATTATTATTGCATTTTACATCGCAGGGTGTTGCAATATTTCTTTAATGCAAGGCGATCACTGCATTTAACATTGCAGCAGCCTGAAAAGTCATCCTAATGCGATGCCGGGGGTAGTAAATACAATAATAATACTATAGTAATAATAATTTATATTATTAATAATAAGAATAAATCAAAGATTGATTGATTGATCGATCGGTGGGTGGGTGGATGGATGTCAGGAATTTGAGAGATTTTGCATGATTATTACAATGATTTTAATGCGTTTAATAACCCAGAACAGCTGCAATTTTGCTTTAATGCAAGGCCTGCGCTGCATTTAACATTGCAGGAGCCTAATTGCATTTAACATTTGAGAGGATTTGCAAAATTATTGCAATTAATTTTATTGCATTTAACATCCCAGGGGGTTGCAATATTGCTTTAATGCAACGCCAGCGCTGCATTTAACAATGCAGCAGCCTGCAAAGTTATCCTAATACGATGCATTAGTCGCATTTAACATTTGAGAGGTTTTGCAGGATTATTATTGCATTTCACATCGCAGGGTGTTGCAATATTTCTTTAATGCAAGGCGATCACTGCATTTAACATTGCAGCAGCCTGAAAAGTCATCCTAATGCGATGCATTTGTTGCATTTAACATTTGAGAGGTTTTGCAAAATTATTGCAATTAATTTAATGCATTTAACACCCACTGTGGGTCGCTAGATGACTTTAATGCAAGGCCATCACTGCATTTAACATTGCAGCAGCCTGCAAAGTTATCCTAATACGATGCATTAGTCCCGTTTAACATTTGAGAGGTTTTGCAGGATTATTATTGCATTTTACATCGCAGGGTGTTGCAATATTTCTTTAATGCAAGGCGATCACTGCATTTAACATTGCAGCAGCCTGAAAAGTCATCCTAATGCGATGCCGGGGGTAGTAAATACAATAATAATACTATAGTAATAATAATTTATATTATTAATAATAAGAATAAATCAAAGATTGATTGATTGATCGATCGGTGGGTGGGTGGATGGATGTCAGGAATTTGAGAGATTTTGCATGATTATTACAATGATTTTAATGCATTTAATACCCCAGAACAGCTGCAATTTTGCTTTAATGCAAGGCCTGCGCTGCATTTAACATTGCAGGAGCCTAATTGCATTTAACATTTGAGAGGATTTGCAAAATTATTGCAATTAATTTTATTGCATTTAACATCCCAGGGGGTTGCAATATTGCTTTAATGCAACGCCAGCGCTGCATTTAACAATGCAGCTGCCTGCAAAGTTATCCTAATACGATGCATTAGTCGCATTTAACATTTGAGAGGTTTTGCAGGATTATTATTGCATTTCACATCGCAGGGTGTTGCAATATTTCTTTAATGCAAGGCGATCACTGCATTTAACATTGCAGCAGCCTGAAAAGTCATCCTAATGCGATGCATTTGTTGCATTTAACATTTGAGAGGTTTTGCAAAATTATTGCAATTAATTTAATGCATTTAACACCCACTGTGGGTCGCTAGATGACTTTAATGCAAGGCCATCACTGCATTTAACATTGCAGCAGCCTGCAAAGTTATCCTAATACGATGCATTAGTCCCGTTTAACATTTGAGAGGTTTTGCAGGATTATTATTGCATTTTACATCGCAGGGTGTTGCAATATTTCTTTAATGCAAGGCGATCACTGCATTTAACATTGCAGCAGCCTGAAAAGTCATCCTAATGCGATGCCGGGGGTAGTAAATACAATAATAATACTATAGTAATAATAATTTATATTATTAATAATAAGAATAAATCAAAGATTGATTGATTGATCGATCGGTGGGTGGGTGGATGGATGTCAGGAATTTGAGAGATTTTGCATGATTATTACAATGATTTTAATGCATTTAATACCCCAGAACAGCTGCAATTTTGCTTTAATGCAAGGCCTGCGCTGCATTTAACATTGCAGGAGCCTAATTGCATTTAACATTTGAGAGGATTTGCAAAATTATTGCAATTAATTTTATTGCATTTAACATCCCAGGGGGTTGCAATATTGCTTTAATGCAACGCCAGCGCTGCATTTAACAATGCAGCTGCCTGCAAAGTTATCCTAATACGATGCATTAGTCGCATTTAACATTTGAGAGGTTTTGCAGGATTATTATTGCATTTCACATCGCAGGGTGTTGCAATATTTCTTTAATGCAAGGCGATCACTGCATTTAACATTGCAGCAGCCTGAAAAGTCATCCTAATGCGATGCATTTGTTGCATTTAACATTTGAGAGGTTTTGCAAAATTATTGCAATTAATTTAATGCATTTAACACCCACTGTGGGTCGCTAGATGACTTTAATGCAAGGCCATCACTGCATTTAACATTGCAGCAGCCTGCAAAGTTATCCTAATACGATGCATTAGTCCCGTTTAACATTTGAGAGGTTTTGCAGGATTATTATTGCATTTTACATCGCAGGGTGTTGCAATATTTCTTTAATGCAAGGCGATCACTGCATTTAACATTGCAGCAGCCTGAAAAGTCATCCTAATGCGATGCCGGGGGTAGTAAATACAATAATAATACTATAGTAATAATAATTTATATTATTAATAATAAGAATAAATCAAAGATTGATTGATTGATCGATCGGTGGGTGGGTGGATGGATGTCAGGAATTTGAGAGATTTTGCATGATTATTACAATGATTTTAATGCATTTAATACCCCAGAACAGCTGCAATTTTGCTTTAATGCAAGGCCTGCGCTGCATTTAACATTGCAGGAGCCTAATTGCATTTAACATTTGAGAGGATTTGCAAAATTATTGCAATTAATTTTATTGCATTTAACATCCCAGGGGGTTGCAATATTGCTTTAATGCAACGCCAGCGCTGCATTTAACAATGCAGCTGCCTGCAAAGTTATCCTAATACGATGCATTAGTCGCATTTAACATTTGAGAGGTTTTGCAGGATTATTATTGCATTTCACATCGCAGGGTGTTGCAATATTTCTTTAATGCAAGGCGATCACTGCATTTAACATTGCAGCAGCCTGAAAAGTCATCCTAATGCGATGCATTTGTTGCATTTAACATTTGAGAGGTTTTGCAAAATTATTGCAATTAATTTAATGCATTTAACACCCACTGTGGGTCGCTAGATGACTTTAATGCAAGGCCATCACTGCATTTAACATTGCAGCAGCCTGCAAAGTTATCCTAATACGATGCATTAGTCCCGTTTAACATTTGAGAGGTTTTGCAGGATTATTATTGCATTTTACATCGCAGGGTGTTGCAATATTTCTTTAATGCAAGGCGATCACTGCATTTAACATTGCAGCAGCCTGAAAAGTCATCCTAATGCGATGCCGGGGGTAGTAAATACAATAATAATACTATAGTAATAATAATTTATATTATTAATAATAAGAATAAATCAAAGATTGATTGATTGATCGATCGGTGGGTGGGTGGATGGATGTCAGGAATTTGAGAGATTTTGCATGATTATTACAATGATTTTAATGCGTTTAATAACCCAGAACAGCTGCAATTTTGCTTTAATGCAAGGCCTGCGCTGCATTTAACATTGCAGGAGCCTAATTGCATTTAACATTTGAGAGGATTTGCAAAATTATTGCAATTAATTTTATTGCATTTAACATCCCAGGGGGTTGCAATATTGCTTTAATGCAACGCCAGCGCTGCATTTAACAATGCAGCAGCCTGCAAAGTTATCCTAATACGATGCATTAGTCGCATTTAACATTTGAGAGGTTTTGCAGGATTATTATTGCATTTCACATCGCAGGGTGTTGCAATATTTCTTTAATGCAAGGCGATCACTGCATTTAACATTGCAGCAGCCTGAAAAGTCATCCTAATGCGATGCATTTGTTGCATTTAACATTTGAGAGGTTTTGCAAAATTATTGCAATTAATTTAATGCATTTAACACCCACTGTGGGTCGCTAGATGACTTTAATGCAAGGCCATCACTGCATTTAACATTGCAGCAGCCTGCAAAGTTATCCTAATACGATGCATTAGTCCCGTTTAACATTTGAGAGGTTTTGCAGGATTATTATTGCATTTTACATCGCAGGGTGTTGCAATATTTCTTTAATGCAAGGCGATCACTGCATTTAACATTGCAGCAGCCTGAAAAGTCATCCTAATGCGATGCCGGGGGTAGTAAATACAATAATAATACTATAGTAATAATAATTTATATTATTAATAATAAGAATAAATCAAAGATTGATTGATTGATCGATCGGTGGGTGGGTGGATGGATGTCAGGAATTTGAGAGATTTTGCATGATTATTACAATGATTTTAATGCATTTAATACCCCAGAACAGCTGCAATTTTGCTTTAATGCAAGGCCTGCGCTGCATTTAACATTGCAGGAGCCTAATTGCATTTAACATTTGAGAGGATTTGCAAAATTATTGCAATTAATTTTATTGCATTTAACATCCCAGGGGGTTGCAATATTGCTTTAATGCAACGCCAGCGCTGCATTTAACAATGCAGCTGCCTGCAAAGTTATCCTAATACGATGCATTAGTCGCATTTAACATTTGAGAGGTTTTGCAGGATTATTATTGCATTTCACATCGCAGGGTGTTGCAATATTTCTTTAATGCAAGGCGATCACTGCATTTAACATTGCAGCAGCCTGAAAAGTCATCCTAATGCGATGCATTTGTTGCATTTAACATTTGAGAGGTTTTGCAAAATTATTGCAATTAATTTAATGCATTTAACACCCACTGTGGGTCGCTAGATGACTTTAATGCAAGGCCATCACTGCATTTAACATTGCAGCAGCCTGCAAAGTTATCCTAATACGATGCATTAGTCCCGTTTAACATTTGAGAGGTTTTGCAGGATTATTATTGCATTTTACATCGCAGGGTGTTGCAATATTTCTTTAATGCAAGGCGATCACTGCATTTAACATTGCAGCAGCCTGAAAAGTCATCCTAATGCGATGCCGGGGGTAGTAAATACAATAATAATACTATAGTAATAATAATTTATATTATTAATAATAAGAATAAATCAAAGATTGATTGATTGATCGATCGGTGGGTGGGTGGATGGATGTCAGGAATTTGAGAGATTTTGCATGATTATTACAATGATTTTAATGCATTTAATACCCCAGAACAGCTGCAATTTTGCTTTAATGCAAGGCCTGCGCTGCATTTAACATTGCAGGAGCCTAATTGCATTTAACATTTGAGAGGATTTGCAAAATTATTGCAATTAATTTTATTGCATTTAACATCCCAGGGGGTTGCAATATTGCTTTAATGCAACGCCAGCGCTGCATTTAACAATGCAGCTGCCTGCAAAGTTATCCTAATACGATGCATTAGTCGCATTTAACATTTGAGAGGTTTTGCAGGATTATTATTGCATTTCACATCGCAGGGTGTTGCAATATTTCTTTAATGCAAGGCGATCACTGCATTTAACATTGCAGCAGCCTGAAAAGTCATCCTAATGCGATGCATTTGTTGCATTTAACATTTGAGAGGTTTTGCAAAATTATTGCAATTAATTTAATGCATTTAACACCCACTGTGGGTCGCTAGATGACTTTAATGCAAGGCCATCACTGCATTTAACATTGCAGCAGCCTGCAAAGTTATCCTAATACGATGCATTAGTCCCGTTTAACATTTGAGAGGTTTTGCAGGATTATTATTGCATTTTACATCGCAGGGTGTTGCAATATTTCTTTAATGCAAGGCGATCACTGCATTTAACATTGCAGCAGCCTGAAAAGTCATCCTAATGCGATGCCGGGGGTAGTAAATACAATAATAATACTATAGTAATAATAATTTATATTATTAATAATAAGAATAAATCAAAGATTGATTGATTGATCGATCGGTGGGTGGGTGGATGGATGTCAGGAATTTGAGAGATTTTGCATGATTATTACAATGATTTTAATGCATTTAATACCCCAGAACAGCTGCAATTTTGCTTTAATGCAAGGCCTGCGCTGCATTTAACATTGCAGGAGCCTAATTGCATTTAACATTTGAGAGGATTTGCAAAATTATTGCAATTAATTTTATTGCATTTAACATCCCAGGGGGTTGCAATATTGCTTTAATGCAACGCCAGCGCTGCATTTAACAATGCAGCTGCCTGCAAAGTTATCCTAATACGATGCATTAGTCGCATTTAACATTTGAGAGGTTTTGCAGGATTATTATTGCATTTCACATCGCAGGGTGTTGCAATATTTCTTTAATGCAAGGCGATCACTGCATTTAACATTGCAGCAGCCTGAAAAGTCATCCTAATGCGATGCATTTGTTGCATTTAACATTTGAGAGGTTTTGCAAAATTATTGCAATTAATTTAATGCATTTAACACCCACTGTGGGTCGCTAGATGACTTTAATGCAAGGCCATCACTGCATTTAACATTGCAGCAGCCTGCAAAGTTATCCTAATACGATGCATTAGTCCCGTTTAACATTTGAGAGGTTTTGCAGGATTATTATTGCATTTTACATCGCAGGGTGTTGCAATATTTCTTTAATGCAAGGCGATCACTGCATTTAACATTGCAGCAGCCTGAAAAGTCATCCTAATGCGATGCCGGGGGTAGTAAATACAATAATAATACTATAGTAATAATAATTTATATTATTAATAATAAGAATAAATCAAAGATTGATTGATTGATCGATCGGTGGGTGGGTGGATGGATGTCAGGAATTTGAGAGATTTTGCATGATTATTACAATGATTTTAATGCGTTTAATAACCCAGAACAGCTGCAATTTTGCTTTAATGCAAGGCCTGCGCTGCATTTAACATTGCAGGAGCCTAATTGCATTTAACATTTGAGAGGATTTGCAAAATTATTGCAATTAATTTTATTGCATTTAACATCCCAGGGGGTTGCAATATTGCTTTAATGCAACGCCAGCGCTGCATTTAACAATGCAGCAGCCTGCAAAGTTATCCTAATACGATGCATTAGTCGCATTTAACATTTGAGAGGTTTTGCAGGATTATTATTGCATTTCACATCGCAGGGTGTTGCAATATTTCTTTAATGCAAGGCGATCACTGCATTTAACATTGCAGCAGCCTGAAAAGTCATCCTAATGCGATGCATTTGTTGCATTTAACATTTGAGAGGTTTTGCAAAATTATTGCAATTAATTTAATGCATTTAACACCCACTGTGGGTCGCTAGATGACTTTAATGCAAGGCCATCACTGCATTTAACATTGCAGCAGCCTGCAAAGTTATCCTAATACGATGCATTAGTCCCGTTTAACATTTGAGAGGTTTTGCAGGATTATTATTGCATTTTACATCGCAGGGTGTTGCAATATTTCTTTAATGCAAGGCGATCACTGCATTTAACATTGCAGCAGCCTGAAAAGTCATCCTAATGCGATGCCGGGGGTAGTAAATACAATAATAATACTATAGTAATAATAATTTATATTATTAATAATAAGAATAAATCAAAGATTGATTGATTGATCGATCGGTGGGTGGGTGGATGGATGTCAGGAATTTGAGAGATTTTGCATGATTATTACAATGATTTTAATGCATTTAATACCCCAGAACAGCTGCAATTTTGCTTTAATGCAAGGCCTGCGCTGCATTTAACATTGCAGGAGCCTAATTGCATTTAACATTTGAGAGGATTTGCAAAATTATTGCAATTAATTTTATTGCATTTAACATCCCAGGGGGTTGCAATATTGCTTTAATGCAACGCCAGCGCTGCATTTAACAATGCAGCTGCCTGCAAAGTTATCCTAATACGATGCATTAGTCGCATTTAACATTTGAGAGGTTTTGCAGGATTATTATTGCATTTCACATCGCAGGGTGTTGCAATATTTCTTTAATGCAAGGCGATCACTGCATTTAACATTGCAGCAGCCTGAAAAGTCATCCTAATGCGATGCATTTGTTGCATTTAACATTTGAGAGGTTTTGCAAAATTATTGCAATTAATTTAATGCATTTAACACCCACTGTGGGTCGCTAGATGACTTTAATGCAAGGCCATCACTGCATTTAACATTGCAGCAGCCTGCAAAGTTATCCTAATACGATGCATTAGTCCCGTTTAACATTTGAGAGGTTTTGCAGGATTATTATTGCATTTTACATCGCAGGGTGTTGCAATATTTCTTTAATGCAAGGCGATCACTGCATTTAACATTGCAGCAGCCTGAAAAGTCATCCTAATGCGATGCCGGGGGTAGTAAATACAATAATAATACTATAGTAATAATAATTTATATTATTAATAATAAGAATAAATCAAAGATTGATTGATTGATCGATCGGTGGGTGGGTGGATGGATGTCAGGAATTTGAGAGATTTTGCATGATTATTACAATGATTTTAATGCGTTTAATAACCCAGAACAGCTGCAATTTTGCTTTAATGCAAGGCCTGCGCTGCATTTAACATTGCAGGAGCCTAATTGCATTTAACATTTGAGAGGATTTGCAAAATTATTGCAATTAATTTTATTGCATTTAACATCCCAGGGGGTTGCAATATTGCTTTAATGCAACGCCAGCGCTGCATTTAACAATGCAGCAGCCTGCAAAGTTATCCTAATACGATGCATTAGTCGCATTTAACATTTGAGAGGTTTTGCAGGATTATTATTGCATTTCACATCGCAGGGTGTTGCAATATTTCTTTAATGCAAGGCGATCACTGCATTTAACATTGCAGCAGCCTGAAAAGTCATCCTAATGCGATGCATTTGTTGCATTTAACATTTGATAGGTTTTGCAAAATTATTGCAATTAATTTAATGCATTTAACACCCACTGTGGGTCGCTAGATGACTTTAATGCAAGGCCATCACTGCATTTAACATTGCAGCAGCCTGCAAAGTTATCCTAATACGATGCATTAGTCGCATTTAACATTTGAGAGGTTTTGCAGGATTATTATTGCATTTCACATCGCAGGGTGTTGCAATATTTCTTTAATGCAAGGCGATCACTGCATTTAACATTGCAGCAGCCTGAAAAGTCATCCTAATGCGATGCATTTGTTGCATTTAACATTTGAGAGGTTTTGCAAAATTATTGCAATTAATTTAATGCATATAACATCCATTGGGGGTCGCTAGATGACTTTAATGCAAGGCCATCACTGCATTTAACATTGCAGTAGCCTGCAAAGTTATCCTAATACGATGCATTAGTCACGTTTAACATTTGAGAGGTTTTGCAGGATTATTATTGCATTTCACATCGCAGGGTGTTGCAATATTTCTTTAATGCAAGGCGATCACTGCATTTAACATTGCAGCAGCCTGAAAAGTCATCCTAATGCGATGCCGGGGGTAGTAAATACAATAATAATACTATAGTAATAATAATTTATATTATTAATAATAAGAATGAATCAAAGATTGATTGATTGATCGATCGGTGGGTGGCTGGATGGATGTCAGGAATTTGAGAGATTTTGCATGATTATTACAATGATTTTAATGCATTTAATACCCCAGAACAGCTGCAATTTTGCTTTAATGCAAGGCCTGCGCTGCATTTAACATTGCAGGAGCCTAATTGCATTTAACATTTGAGAGGATTTGCAAAATTATTGCAATTAATTTTATTGCATTTAACATCCCAGGGGGTTGCAATATTGCTTTAATGCAACGCCAGCGCTGCATTTAACAATGCAGCTGCCTGCAAAGTTATCCTAATACGATGCATTAGTCGCATTTAACATTTGAGAGGTTTTGCAGGATTATTATTGCATTTCACATCGCAGGGTGTTGCAATATTTCTTTAATGCAAGGCGATCACTGCATTTAACATTGCAGCAGCCTGAAAAGTCATCCTAATGCGATGCATTTGTTGCATTTAACATTTGAGAGGTTTTGCAAAATTATTGCAATTAATTTAATGCATTTAACACCCACTGTGGGTCGCTAGATGACTTTAATGCAAGGCCATCACTGCATTTAACATTGCAGCAGCCTGCAAAGTTATCCTAATACGATGCATTAGTCCCGTTTAACATTTGAGAGGTTTTGCAGGATTATTATTGCATTTTACATCGCAGGGTGTTGCAATATTTCTTTAATGCAAGGCGATCACTGCATTTAACATTGCAGCAGCCTGAAAAGTCATCCTAATGCGATGCCGGGGGTAGTAAATACAATAATAATACTATAGTAATAATAATTTATATTATTAATAATAAGAATAAATCAAAGATTGATTGATTGATCGATCGGTGGGTGGGTGGATGGATGTCAGGAATTTGAGAGATTTTGCATGATTATTACAATGATTTTAATGCGTTTAATAACCCAGAACAGCTGCAATTTTGCTTTAATGCAAGGCCTGCGCTGCATTTAACATTGCAGGAGCCTAATTGCATTTAACATTTGAGAGGATTTGCAAAATTATTGCAATTAATTTTATTGCATTTAACATCCCAGGGGGTTGCAATATTGCTTTAATGCAACGCCAGCGCTGCATTTAACAATGCAGCAGCCTGCAAAGTTATCCTAATACGATGCATTAGTCGCATTTAACATTTGAGAGGTTTTGCAGGATTATTATTGCATTTCACATCGCAGGGTGTTGCAATATTTCTTTAATGCAAGGCGATCACTGCATTTAACATTGCAGCAGCCTGAAAAGTCATCCTAATGCGATGCATTTGTTGCATTTAACATTTGATAGGTTTTGCAAAATTATTGCAATTAATTTAATGCATTTAACACCCACTGTGGGTCGCTAGATGACTTTAATGCAAGGCCATCACTGCATTTAACATTGCAGCAGCCTGCAAAGTTATCCTAATACGATGCATTAGTCGCATTTAACATTTGAGAGGTTTTGCAGGATTATTATTGCATTTCACATCGCAGGGTGTTGCAATATTTCTTTAATGCAAGGCGATCACTGCATTTAACATTGCAGCAGCCTGAAAAGTCATCCTAATGCGATGCATTTGTTGCATTTAACATTTGAGAGGTTTTGCAAAATTATTGCAATTAATTTAATGCATATAACATCCATTGGGGGTCGCTAGATGACTTTAATGCAAGGCCATCACTGCATTTAACATTGCAGTAGCCTGCAAAGTTATCCTAATACGATGCATTAGTCACGTTTAACATTTGAGAGGTTTTGCAGGATTATTATTGCATTTCACATCGCAGGGTGTTGCAATATTTCTTTAATGCAAGGCGATCACTGCATTTAACATTGCAGCAGCCTGAAAAGTCATCCTAATGCGATGCCGGGGGTAGTAAATACAATAATAATACTATAGTAATAATAATTTATATTATTAATAATAAGAATGAATCAAAGATTGATTGATTGATCGATCGGTGGGTGGCTGGATGGATGTCAGGAATTTGAGAGATTTTGCATGATTATTACAATGATTTTAATGCATTTAATACCCCAGAACAGCTGCAATTTTGCTTTAATGCAAGGCCTGCGCTGCATTTAACATTGCAGGAGCCTAATTGCATTTAACATTTGAGAGGATTTGCAAAATTATTGCAATTAATTTTATTGCATTTAACATCCCAGGGGGTTGCAATATTGCTTTAATGCAACGCCAGCGCTGCATTTAACAATGCAGCTGCCTGCAAAGTTATCCTAATACGATGCATTAGTCGCATTTAACATTTGAGAGGTTTTGCAGGATTATTATTGCATTTCACATCGCAGGGTGTTGCAATATTTCTTTAATGCAAGGCGATCACTGCATTTAACATTGCAGCAGCCTGAAAAGTCATCCTAATGCGATGCATTTGTTGCATTTAACATTTGAGAGGTTTTGCAAAATTATTGCAATTAATTTAATGCATTTAACACCCACTGTGGGTCGCTAGATGACTTTAATGCAAGGCCATCACTGCATTTAACATTGCAGCAGCCTGCAAAGTTATCCTAATACGATGCATTAGTCCCGTTTAACATTTGAGAGGTTTTGCAGGATTATTATTGCATTTCACATCGCAGGGTGTTGCAATATTTCTTTAATGCAAGGCGATCACTGCATTTAACATTGCAGCAGCCTGAAAAGTCATCCTAATGCGATGCATTTGTTGCATTTAACATTTGAGAGGTTTTGCAAAATTATTGCAATTAATTTAATGCATATAACATCCATTGGGGGTCGCTAGATGACTTTAATGCAAGGCCATCACTGCATTTAACATTGCAGTAGCCTGCAAAGTTATCCTAATACGATGCATTAGTCACGTTTAACATTTGAGAGGTTTTGCAGGATTATTATTGCATTTCACATCGCAGGGTGTTGCAATATTTCTTTAATGCAAGGCGATCACTGCATTTAACATTGCAGCAGCCTGAAAAGTCATCCTAATGCGATGCCGGGGGTAGTAAATACAATAATAATACTATAGTAATAATAATTTATATTATTAATAATAAGAATGAATCAAAGATTGATTGATTGATCGATCGGTGGGTGGCTGGATGGATGTCAGGAATTTGAGAGATTTTGCATGATTATTACAATGATTTTAATGCGTTTAATACCCCAGAACAGCTGCAATTTTGCTTTAATGCAAGGCCTGCGCTGCATTTAACATTGCAGGAGCCTAATTGCATTTAACATTTGAGAGGATTTGCAAAATTATTGCAATTAATTTTATTGCATTTAACATCCCAGGGGGTTGCAATATTGCTTTAATGCAACGCCAGCGCTGCATTTAACAATGCAGCTGCCTGCAAAGTTATCCTAATACGATGCATTAGTCGCATTTAACATTTGAGAGGTTTTGCAGGATTATTATTGCATTTCACATCGCAGGGTGTTGCAATATTTCTTTAATGCAAGGCGATCACTGCATTTAACATTGCAGCAGCCTGAAAAGTCATCCTAATGCGATGCATTTGTTGCATTTAACATTTGATAGGTTTTGCAAAATTATTGCAATTAATTTAATGCATTTAACACCCACTGTGGGTCGCTAGATGACTTTAATGCAAGGCCATCACTGCATTTAACATTGCAGCAGCCTGCAAAGTTATCCTAATACGATGCATTAGTCGCATTTAACATTTGAGAGGTTTTGCAGGATTATTATTGCATTTCACATCGCAGGGTGTTGCAATATTTCTTTAATGCAAGGCGATCACTGCATTTAACATTGCAGCAGCCTGAAAAGTCATCCTAATGCGATGCATTTGTTGCATTTAACATTTGAGAGGTTTTGCAAAATTATTGCAATTAATTTAATGCATATAACATCCATTGGGGGTCGCTAGATGACTTTAATGCAAGGCCATCACTGCATTTAACATTGCAGTAGCCTGCAAAGTTATCCTAATACGATGCATTAGTCACGTTTAACATTTGAGAGGTTTTGCAGGATTATTATTGCATTTCACATCGCAGGGTGTTGCAATATTTCTTTAATGCAAGGCGATCACTGCATTTAACATTGCAGCAGCCTGAAAAGTCATCCTAATGCGATGCCGGGGGTAGTAAATACAATAATAATACTATAGTAATAATAATTTATATTATTAATAATAAGAATGAATCAAAGATTGATTGATTGATCGATCGGTGGGTGGCTGGATGGATGTCAGGAATTTGAGAGATTTTGCATGATTATTACAATGATTTTAATGCATTTAATACCCCAGAACAGCTGCAATTTTGCTTTAATGCAAGGCCTGCGCTGCATTTAACATTGCAGGAGCCTAATTGCATTTAACATTTGAGAGGATTTGCAAAATTATTGCAATTAATTTTATTGCATTTAACATCCCAGGGGGTTGCAATATTGCTTTAATGCAACGCCAGCGCTGCATTTAACAATGCAGCTGCCTGCAAAGTTATCCTAATACGATGCATTAGTCGCATTTAACATTTGAGAGGTTTTGCAGGATTATTATTGCATTTCACATCGCAGGGTGTTGCAATATTTCTTTAATGCAAGGCGATCACTGCATTTAACATTGCAGCAGCCTGAAAAGTCATCCTAATGCGATGCATTTGTTGCATTTAACATTTGATAGGTTTTGCAAAATTATTGCAATTAATTTAATGCATTTAACACCCACTGTGGGTCGCTAGATGACTTTAATGCAAGGCCATCACTGCATTTAACATTGCAGCAGCCTGCAAAGTTATCCTAATACGATGCATTAGTCCCGTTTAACATTTGAGAGGTTTTGCAGGATTATTATTGCATTTCACATCGCAGGGTGTTGCAATATTTCTTTAATGCAAGGCGATCACTGCATTTAACATTGCAGCAGCCTGAAAAGTCATCCTAATGCGATGCCGGGGGTAGTAAATACAATAATAATACTATAGTAATAATAATTTATATTATTAATAATAAGAATAAATCAAAGATTGATTGATTGATCGATCGGTGGGTGGGTGGATGGATGTCAGGAATTTGAGAGATTTTGCATGATTATTACAATGATTTTAATGCGTTTAATAACCCAGAACAGCTGCAATTTTGCTTTAATGCAAGGCCTGCGCTGCATTTAACATTGCAGGAGCCTAATTGCATTTAACATTTGAGAGGATTTGCAAAATTATTGCAATTAATTTTATTGCATTTAACATCCCAGGGGGTTGCAATATTGCTTTAATGCAACGCCAGCGCTGCATTTAACAATGCAGCAGCCTGCAAAGTTATCCTAATACGATGCATTAGTCGCATTTAACATTTGAGAGGTTTTGCAGGATTATTATTGCATTTCACATCGCAGGGTGTTGCAATATTTCTTTAATGCAAGGCGATCACTGCATTTAACATTGCAGCAGCCTGAAAAGTCATCCTAATGCGATGCATTTGTTGCATTTAACATTTGATAGGTTTTGCAAAATTATTGCAATTAATTTAATGCATTTAACACCCACTGTGGGTCGCTAGATGACTTTAATGCAAGGCCATCACTGCATTTAACATTGCAGCAGCCTGCAAAGTTATCCTAATACGATGCATTAGTCGCATTTAACATTTGAGAGGTTTTGCAGGATTATTATTGCATTTCACATCGCAGGGTGTTGCAATATTTCTTTAATGCAAGGCGATCACTGCATTTAACATTGCAGCAGCCTGAAAAGTCATCCTAATGCGATGCATTTGTTGCATTTAACATTTGAGAGGTTTTGCAAAATTATTGCAATTAATTTAATGCATATAACATCCATTGGGGGTCGCTAGATGACTTTAATGCAAGGCCATCACTGCATTTAACATTGCAGTAGCCTGCAAAGTTATCCTAATACGATGCATTAGTCACGTTTAACATTTGAGAGGTTTTGCAGGATTATTATTGCATTTCACATCGCAGGGTGTTGCAATATTTCTTTAATGCAAGGCGATCACTGCATTTAACATTGCAGCAGCCTGAAAAGTCATCCTAATGCGATGCCGGGGGTAGTAAATACAATAATAATACTATAGTAATAATAATTTATATTATTAATAATAAGAATGAATCAAAGATTGATTGATTGATCGATCGGTGGGTGGCTGGATGGATGTCAGGAATTTGAGAGATTTTGCATGATTATTACAATGATTTTAATGCATTTAATACCCCAGAACAGCTGCAATTTTGCTTTAATGCAAGGCCTGCGCTGCATTTAACATTGCAGGAGCCTAATTGCATTTAACATTTGAGAGGATTTGCAAAATTATTGCAATTAATTTTATTGCATTTAACATCCCAGGGGGTTGCAATATTGCTTTAATGCAACGCCAGCGCTGCATTTAACAATGCAGCTGCCTGCAAAGTTATCCTAATACGATGCATTAGTCGCATTTAACATTTGAGAGGTTTTGCAGGATTATTATTGCATTTCACATCGCAGGGTGTTGCAATATTTCTTTAATGCAAGGCGATCACTGCATTTAACATTGCAGCAGCCTGAAAAGTCATCCTAATGCGATGCATTTGTTGCATTTAACATTTGAGAGGTTTTGCAAAATTATTGCAATTAATTTAATGCATTTAACACCCACTGTGGGTCGCTAGATGACTTTAATGCAAGGCCATCACTGCATTTAACATTGCAGCAGCCTGCAAAGTTATCCTAATACGATGCATTAGTCCCGTTTAACATTTGAGAGGTTTTGCAGGATTATTATTGCATTTCACATCGCAGGGTGTTGCAATATTTCTTTAATGCAAGGCGATCACTGCATTTAACATTGCAGCAGCCTGAAAAGTCATCCTAATGCGATGCATTTGTTGCATTTAACATTTGAGAGGTTTTGCAAAATTATTGCAATTAATTTAATGCATATAACATCCATTGGGGGTCGCTAGATGACTTTAATGCAAGGCCATCACTGCATTTAACATTGCAGTAGCCTGCAAAGTTATCCTAATACGATGCATTAGTCACGTTTAACATTTGAGAGGTTTTGCAGGATTATTATTGCATTTCACATCGCAGGGTGTTGCAATATTTCTTTAATGCAAGGCGATCACTGCATTTAACATTGCAGCAGCCTGAAAAGTCATCCTAATGCGATGCCGGGGGTAGTAAATACAATAATAATACTATAGTAATAATAATTTATATTATTAATAATAAGAATGAATCAAAGATTGATTGATTGATCGATCGGTGGGTGGCTGGATGGATGTCAGGAATTTGAGAGATTTTGCATGATTATTACAATGATTTTAATGCGTTTAATACCCCAGAACAGCTGCAATTTTGCTTTAATGCAAGGCCTGCGCTGCATTTAACATTGCAGGAGCCTAATTGCATTTAACATTTGAGAGGATTTGCAAAATTATTGCAATTAATTTTATTGCATTTAACATCCCAGGGGGTTGCAATATTGCTTTAATGCAACGCCAGCGCTGCATTTAACAATGCAGCTGCCTGCAAAGTTATCCTAATACGATGCATTAGTCGCATTTAACATTTGAGAGGTTTTGCAGGATTATTATTGCATTTCACATCGCAGGGTGTTGCAATATTTCTTTAATGCAAGGCGATCACTGCATTTAACATTGCAGCAGCCTGAAAAGTCATCCTAATGCGATGCATTTGTTGCATTTAACATTTGATAGGTTTTGCAAAATTATTGCAATTAATTTAATGCATTTAACACCCACTGTGGGTCGCTAGATGACTTTAATGCAAGGCCATCACTGCATTTAACATTGCAGCAGCCTGCAAAGTTATCCTAATACGATGCATTAGTCGCATTTAACATTTGAGAGGTTTTGCAGGATTATTATTGCATTTCACATCGCAGGGTGTTGCAATATTTCTTTAATGCAAGGCGATCACTGCATTTAACATTGCAGCAGCCTGAAAAGTCATCCTAATGCGATGCATTTGTTGCATTTAACATTTGAGAGGTTTTGCAAAATTATTGCAATTAATTTAATGCATATAACATCCATTGGGGGTCGCTAGATGACTTTAATGCAAGGCCATCACTGCATTTAACATTGCAGTAGCCTGCAAAGTTATCCTAATACGATGCATTAGTCACGTTTAACATTTGAGAGGTTTTGCAGGATTATTATTGCATTTCACATCGCAGGGTGTTGCAATATTTCTTTAATGCAAGGCGATCACTGCATTTAACATTGCAGCAGCCTGAAAAGTCATCCTAATGCGATGCCGGGGGTAGTAAATACAATAATAATACTATAGTAATAATAATTTATATTATTAATAATAAGAATGAATCAAAGATTGATTGATTGATCGATCGGTGGGTGGCTGGATGGATGTCAGGAATTTGAGAGATTTTGCATGATTATTACAATGATTTTAATGCATTTAATACCCCAGAACAGCTGCAATTTTGCTTTAATGCAAGGCCTGCGCTGCATTTAACATTGCAGGAGCCTAATTGCATTTAACATTTGAGAGGATTTGCAAAATTATTGCAATTAATTTTATTGCATTTAACATCCCAGGGGGTTGCAATATTGCTTTAATGCAACGCCAGCGCTGCATTTAACAATGCAGCTGCCTGCAAAGTTATCCTAATACGATGCATTAGTCGCATTTAACATTTGAGAGGTTTTGCAGGATTATTATTGCATTTCACATCGCAGGGTGTTGCAATATTTCTTTAATGCAAGGCGATCACTGCATTTAACATTGCAGCAGCCTGAAAAGTCATCCTAATGCGATGCATTTGTTGCATTTAACATTTGATAGGTTTTGCAAAATTATTGCAATTAATTTAATGCATTTAACACCCACTGTGGGTCGCTAGATGACTTTAATGCAAGGCCATCACTGCATTTAACATTGCAGCAGCCTGCAAAGTTATCCTAATACGATGCATTAGTCCCGTTTAACATTTGAGAGGTTTTGCAGGATTATTATTGCATTTCACATCGCAGGGTGTTGCAATATTTCTTTAATGCAAGGCGATCACTGCATTTAACATTGCAGCAGCCTGAAAAGTCATCCTAATGCGATGCCGGGGGTAGTAAATACAATAATAATACTATAGTAATAATAATTTATATTATTAATAATAAGAATAAATCAAAGATTGATTGATTGATCGATCGGTGGGTGGGTGGATGGATGTCAGGAATTTGAGAGATTTTGCATGATTATTACAATGATTTTAATGCGTTTAATAACCCAGAACAGCTGCAATTTTGCTTTAATGCAAGGCCTGCGCTGCATTTAACATTGCAGGAGCCTAATTGCATTTAACATTTGAGAGGATTTGCAAAATTATTGCAATTAATTTTATTGCATTTAACATCCCAGGGGGTTGCAATATTGCTTTAATGCAACGCCAGCGCTGCATTTAACAATGCAGCAGCCTGCAAAGTTATCCTAATACGATGCATTAGTCGCATTTAACATTTGAGAGGTTTTGCAGGATTATTATTGCATTTCACATCGCAGGGTGTTGCAATATTTCTTTAATGCAAGGCGATCACTGCATTTAACATTGCAGCAGCCTGAAAAGTCATCCTAATGCGATGCATTTGTTGCATTTAACATTTGATAGGTTTTGCAAAATTATTGCAATTAATTTAATGCATTTAACACCCACTGTGGGTCGCTAGATGACTTTAATGCAAGGCCATCACTGCATTTAACATTGCAGCAGCCTGCAAAGTTATCCTAATACGATGCATTAGTCGCATTTAACATTTGAGAGGTTTTGCAGGATTATTATTGCATTTCACATCGCAGGGTGTTGCAATATTTCTTTAATGCAAGGCGATCACTGCATTTAACATTGCAGCAGCCTGAAAAGTCATCCTAATGCGATGCATTTGTTGCATTTAACATTTGAGAGGTTTTGCAAAATTATTGCAATTAATTTAATGCATATAACATCCATTGGGGGTCGCTAGATGACTTTAATGCAAGGCCATCACTGCATTTAACATTGCAGTAGCCTGCAAAGTTATCCTAATACGATGCATTAGTCACGTTTAACATTTGAGAGGTTTTGCAGGATTATTATTGCATTTCACATCGCAGGGTGTTGCAATATTTCTTTAATGCAAGGCGATCACTGCATTTAACATTGCAGCAGCCTGAAAAGTCATCCTAATGCGATGCCGGGGGTAGTAAATACAATAATAATACTATAGTAATAATAATTTATATTATTAATAATAAGAATGAATCAAAGATTGATTGATTGATCGATCGGTGGGTGGCTGGATGGATGTCAGGAATTTGAGAGATTTTGCATGATTATTACAATGATTTTAATGCATTTAATACCCCAGAACAGCTGCAATTTTGCTTTAATGCAAGGCCTGCGCTGCATTTAACATTGCAGGAGCCTAATTGCATTTAACATTTGAGAGGATTTGCAAAATTATTGCAATTAATTTTATTGCATTTAACATCCCAGGGGGTTGCAATATTGCTTTAATGCAACGCCAGCGCTGCATTTAACAATGCAGCTGCCTGCAAAGTTATCCTAATACGATGCATTAGTCGCATTTAACATTTGAGAGGTTTTGCAGGATTATTATTGCATTTCACATCGCAGGGTGTTGCAATATTTCTTTAATGCAAGGCGATCACTGCATTTAACATTGCAGCAGCCTGAAAAGTCATCCTAATGCGATGCATTTGTTGCATTTAACATTTGATAGGTTTTGCAAAATTATTGCAATTAATTTAATGCATTTAACACCCACTGTGGGTCGCTAGATGACTTTAATGCAAGGCCATCACTGCATTTAACATTGCAGCAGCCTGCAAAGTTATCCTAATACGATGCATTAGTCCCGTTTAACATTTGAGAGGTTTTGCAGGATTATTATTGCATTTCACATCGCAGGGTGTTGCAATATTTCTTTAATGCAAGGCGATCACTGCATTTAACATTGCAGCAGCCTGAAAAGTCATCCTAATGCGATGCATTTGTTGCATTTAACATTTGAGAGGTTTTGCAAAATTATTGCAATTAATTTAATGCATATAACATCCATTGGGGGTCGCTAGATGACTTTAATGCAAGGCCATCACTGCATTTAACATTGCAGTAGCCTGCAAAGTTATCCTAATACGATGCATTAGTCACGTTTAACATTTGAGAGGTTTTGCAGGATTATTATTGCATTTCACATCGCAGGGTGTTGCAATATTTCTTTAATGCAAGGCGATCACTGCATTTAACATTGCAGCAGCCTGAAAAGTCATCCTAATGCGATGCCGGGGGTAGTAAATACAATAATAATACTATAGTAATAATAATTTATATTATTAATAATAAGAATGAATCAAAGATTGATTGATTGATCGATCGGTGGGTGGCTGGATGGATGTCAGGAATTTGAGAGATTTTGCATGATTATTACAATGATTTTAATGCATTTAATACCCCAGAACAGCTGCAATTTTGCTTTAATGCAAGGCCTGCGCTGCATTTAACATTGCAGGAGCCTAATTGCATTTAACATTTGAGAGGATTTGCAAAATTATTGCAATTAATTTTATTGCATTTAACATCCCAGGGGGTTGCAATATTGCTTTAATGCAACGCCAGCGCTGCATTTAACAATGCAGCTGCCTGCAAAGTTATCCTAATACGATGCATTAGTCGCATTTAACATTTGAGAGGTTTTGCAGGATTATTATTGCATTTCACATCGCAGGGTGTTGCAATATTTCTTTAATGCAAGGCGATCACTGCATTTAACATTGCAGCAGCCTGAAAAGTCATCCTAATGCGATGCATTTGTTGCATTTAACATTTGATAGGTTTTGCAAAATTATTGCAATTAATTTAATGCATTTAACACCCACTGTGGGTCGCTAGATGACTTTAATGCAAGGCCATCACTGCATTTAACATTGCAGCAGCCTGCAAAGTTATCCTAATACGATGCATTAGTCCCGTTTAACATTTGAGAGGTTTTGCAGGATTATTATTGCATTTCACATCGCAGGGTGTTGCAATATTTCTTTAATGCAAGGCGATCACTGCATTTAACATTGCAGCAGCCTGAAAAGTCATCCTAATGCGATGCCGGGGGTAGTAAATACAATAATAATACTATAGTAATAATAATTTATATTATTAATAATAAGAATAAATCAAAGATTGATTGATTGATCGATCGGTGGGTGGGTGGATGGATGTCAGGAATTTGAGAGATTTTGCATGATTATTACAATGATTTTAATGCGTTTAATAACCCAGAACAGCTGCAATTTTGCTTTAATGCAAGGCCTGCGCTGCATTTAACATTGCAGGAGCCTAATTGCATTTAACATTTGAGAGGATTTGCAAAATTATTGCAATTAATTTTATTGCATTTAACATCCCAGGGGGTTGCAATATTGCTTTAATGCAACGCCAGCGCTGCATTTAACAATGCAGCAGCCTGCAAAGTTATCCTAATACGATGCATTAGTCGCATTTAACATTTGAGAGGTTTTGCAGGATTATTATTGCATTTCACATCGCAGGGTGTTGCAATATTTCTTTAATGCAAGGCGATCACTGCATTTAACATTGCAGCAGCCTGAAAAGTCATCCTAATGCGATGCATTTGTTGCATTTAACATTTGATAGGTTTTGCAAAATTATTGCAATTAATTTAATGCATTTAACACCCACTGTGGGTCGCTAGATGACTTTAATGCAAGGCCATCACTGCATTTAACATTGCAGCAGCCTGCAAAGTTATCCTAATACGATGCATTAGTCGCATTTAACATTTGAGAGGTTTTGCAGGATTATTATTGCATTTCACATCGCAGGGTGTTGCAATATTTCTTTAATGCAAGGCGATCACTGCATTTAACATTGCAGCAGCCTGAAAAGTCATCCTAATGCGATGCATTTGTTGCATTTAACATTTGAGAGGTTTTGCAAAATTATTGCAATTAATTTAATGCATATAACATCCATTGGGGGTCGCTAGATGACTTTAATGCAAGGCCATCACTGCATTTAACATTGCAGTAGCCTGCAAAGTTATCCTAATACGATGCATTAGTCACGTTTAACATTTGAGAGGTTTTGCAGGATTATTATTGCATTTCACATCGCAGGGTGTTGCAATATTTCTTTAATGCAAGGCGATCACTGCATTTAACATTGCAGCAGCCTGAAAAGTCATCCTAATGCGATGCCGGGGGTAGTAAATACAATAATAATACTATAGTAATAATAATTTATATTATTAATAATAAGAATGAATCAAAGATTGATTGATTGATCGATCGGTGGGTGGCTGGATGGATGTCAGGAATTTGAGAGATTTTGCATGATTATTACAATGATTTTAATGCATTTAATACCCCAGAACAGCTGCAATTTTGCTTTAATGCAAGGCCTGCGCTGCATTTAACATTGCAGGAGCCTAATTGCATTTAACATTTGAGAGGATTTGCAAAATTATTGCAATTAATTTTATTGCATTTAACATCCCAGGGGGTTGCAATATTGCTTTAATGCAACGCCAGCGCTGCATTTAACAATGCAGCTGCCTGCAAAGTTATCCTAATACGATGCATTAGTCGCATTTAACATTTGAGAGGTTTTGCAGGATTATTATTGCATTTCACATCGCAGGGTGTTGCAATATTTCTTTAATGCAAGGCGATCACTGCATTTAACATTGCAGCAGCCTGAAAAGTCATCCTAATGCGATGCATTTGTTGCATTTAACATTTGATAGGTTTTGCAAAATTATTGCAATTAATTTAATGCATTTAACACCCACTGTGGGTCGCTAGATGACTTTAATGCAAGGCCATCACTGCATTTAACATTGCAGCAGCCTGCAAAGTTATCCTAATACGATGCATTAGTCCCGTTTAACATTTGAGAGGTTTTGCAGGATTATTATTGCATTTCACATCGCAGGGTGTTGCAATATTTCTTTAATGCAAGGCGATCACTGCATTTAACATTGCAGCAGCCTGAAAAGTCATCCTAATGCGATGCCGGGGGTAGTAAATACAATAATAATACTATAGTAATAATAATTTATATTATTAATAATAAGAATAAATCAAAGATTGATTGATTGATCGATCGGTGGGTGGGTGGATGGATGTCAGGAATTTGAGAGATTTTGCATGATTATTACAATGATTTTAATGCGTTTAATAACCCAGAACAGCTGCAATTTTGCTTTAATGCAAGGCCTGCGCTGCATTTAACATTGCAGGAGCCTAATTGCATTTAACATTTGAGAGGATTTGCAAAATTATTGCAATTAATTTTATTGCATTTAACATCCCAGGGGGTTGCAATATTGCTTTAATGCAACGCCAGCGCTGCATTTAACAATGCAGCAGCCTGCAAAGTTATCCTAATACGATGCATTAGTCGCATTTAACATTTGAGAGGTTTTGCAGGATTATTATTGCATTTCACATCGCAGGGTGTTGCAATATTTCTTTAATGCAAGGCGATCACTGCATTTAACATTGCAGCAGCCTGAAAAGTCATCCTAATGCGATGCATTTGTTGCATTTAACATTTGATAGGTTTTGCAAAATTATTGCAATTAATTTAATGCATTTAACACCCACTGTGGGTCGCTAGATGACTTTAATGCAAGGCCATCACTGCATTTAACATTGCAGCAGCCTGCAAAGTTATCCTAATACGATGCATTAGTCGCATTTAACATTTGAGAGGTTTTGCAGGATTATTATTGCATTTCACATCGCAGGGTGTTGCAATATTTCTTTAATGCAAGGCGATCACTGCATTTAACATTGCAGCAGCCTGAAAAGTCATCCTAATGCGATGCATTTGTTGCATTTAACATTTGAGAGGTTTTGCAAAATTATTGCAATTAATTTAATGCATATAACATCCATTGGGGGTCGCTAGATGACTTTAATGCAAGGCCATCACTGCATTTAACATTGCAGTAGCCTGCAAAGTTATCCTAATACGATGCATTAGTCACGTTTAACATTTGAGAGGTTTTGCAGGATTATTATTGCATTTCACATCGCAGGGTGTTGCAATATTTCTTTAATGCAAGGCGATCACTGCATTTAACATTGCAGCAGCCTGAAAAGTCATCCTAATGCGATGCCGGGGGTAGTAAATACAATAATAATACTATAGTAATAATAATTTATATTATTAATAATAAGAATGAATCAAAGATTGATTGATTGATCGATCGGTGGGTGGCTGGATGGATGTCAGGAATTTGAGAGATTTTGCATGATTATTACAATGATTTTAATGCATTTAATACCCCAGAACAGCTGCAATTTTGCTTTAATGCAAGGCCTGCGCTGCATTTAACATTGCAGGAGCCTAATTGCATTTAACATTTGAGAGGATTTGCAAAATTATTGCAATTAATTTTATTGCATTTAACATCCCAGGGGGTTGCAATATTGCTTTAATGCAACGCCAGCGCTGCATTTAACAATGCAGCTGCCTGCAAAGTTATCCTAATACGATGCATTAGTCGCATTTAACATTTGAGAGGTTTTGCAGGATTATTATTGCATTTCACATCGCAGGGTGTTGCAATATTTCTTTAATGCAAGGCGATCACTGCATTTAACATTGCAGCAGCCTGAAAAGTCATCCTAATGCGATGCATTTGTTGCATTTAACATTTGATAGGTTTTGCAAAATTATTGCAATTAATTTAATGCATTTAACACCCACTGTGGGTCGCTAGATGACTTTAATGCAAGGCCATCACTGCATTTAACATTGCAGCAGCCTGCAAAGTTATCCTAATACGATGCATTAGTCCCGTTTAACATTTGAGAGGTTTTGCAGGATTATTATTGCATTTCACATCGCAGGGTGTTGCAATATTTCTTTAATGCAAGGCGATCACTGCATTTAACATTGCAGCAGCCTGAAAAGTCATCCTAATGCGATGCCGGGGGTAGTAAATACAATAATAATACTATAGTAATAATAATTTATATTATTAATAATAAGAATAAATCAAAGATTGATTGATTGATCGATCGGTGGGTGGGTGGATGGATGTCAGGAATTTGAGAGATTTTGCATGATTATTACAATGATTTTAATGCATTTAATACCCCAGAACAGCTGCAATTTTGCTTTAATGCAAGGCCTGCGCTGCATTTAACATTGCAGGAGCCTAATTGCATTTAACATTTGAGAGGATTTGCAAAATTATTGCAATTAATTTTATTGCATTTAACATCCCAGGGGGTTGCAATATTGCTTTAATGCAACGCCAGCGCTGCATTTAACAATGCAGCTGCCTGCAAAGTTATCCTAATACGATGCATTAGTCGCATTTAACATTTGAGAGGTTTTGCAGGATTATTATTGCATTTCACATCGCAGGGTGTTGCAATATTTCTTTAATGCAAGGCGATCACTGCATTTAACATTGCAGCAGCCTGAAAAGTCATCCTAATGCGATGCATTTGTTGCATTTAACATTTGAGAGGTTTTGCAAAATTATTGCAATTAATTTAATGCATTTAACACCCACTGTGGGTCGCTAGATGACTTTAATGCAAGGCCATCACTGCATTTAACATTGCAGCAGCCTGCAAAGTTATCCTAATACGATGCATTAGTCCCGTTTAACATTTGAGAGGTTTTGCAGGATTATTATTGCATTTTACATCGCAGGGTGTTGCAATATTTCTTTAATGCAAGGCGATCACTGCATTTAACATTGCAGCAGCCTGAAAAGTCATCCTAATGCGATGCCGGGGGTAGTAAATACAATAATAATACTATAGTAATAATAATTTATATTATTAATAATAAGAATAAATCAAAGATTGATTGATTGATCGATCGGTGGGTGGGTGGATGGATGTCAGGAATTTGAGAGATTTTGCATGATTATTACAATGATTTTAATGCGTTTAATAACCCAGAACAGCTGCAATTTTGCTTTAATGCAAGGCCTGCGCTGCATTTAACATTGCAGGAGCCTAATTGCATTTAACATTTGAGAGGATTTGCAAAATTATTGCAATTAATTTTATTGCATTTAACATCCCAGGGGGTTGCAATATTGCTTTAATGCAACGCCAGCGCTGCATTTAACAATGCAGCAGCCTGCAAAGTTATCCTAATACGATGCATTAGTCGCATTTAACATTTGAGAGGTTTTGCAGGATTATTATTGCATTTCACATCGCAGGGTGTTGCAATATTTCTTTAATGCAAGGCGATCACTGCATTTAACATTGCAGCAGCCTGAAAAGTCATCCTAATGCGATGCATTTGTTGCATTTAACATTTGATAGGTTTTGCAAAATTATTGCAATTAATTTAATGCATTTAACACCCACTGTGGGTCGCTAGATGACTTTAATGCAAGGCCATCACTGCATTTAACATTGCAGCAGCCTGCAAAGTTATCCTAATACGATGCATTAGTCGCATTTAACATTTGAGAGGTTTTGCAGGATTATTATTGCATTTCACATCGCAGGGTGTTGCAATATTTCTTTAATGCAAGGCGATCACTGCATTTAACATTGCAGCAGCCTGAAAAGTCATCCTAATGCGATGCATTTGTTGCATTTAACATTTGAGAGGTTTTGCAAAATTATTGCAATTAATTTAATGCATATAACATCCATTGGGGGTCGCTAGATGACTTTAATGCAAGGCCATCACTGCATTTAACATTGCAGTAGCCTGCAAAGTTATCCTAATACGATGCATTAGTCACGTTTAACATTTGAGAGGTTTTGCAGGATTATTATTGCATTTCACATCGCAGGGTGTTGCAATATTTCTTTAATGCAAGGCGATCACTGCATTTAACATTGCAGCAGCCTGAAAAGTCATCCTAATGCGATGCCGGGGGTAGTAAATACAATAATAATACTATAGTAATAATAATTTATATTATTAATAATAAGAATGAATCAAAGATTGATTGATTGATCGATCGGTGGGTGGCTGGATGGATGTCAGGAATTTGAGAGATTTTGCATGATTATTACAATGATTTTAATGCATTTAATACCCCAGAACAGCTGCAATTTTGCTTTAATGCAAGGCCTGCGCTGCATTTAACATTGCAGGAGCCTAATTGCATTTAACATTTGAGAGGATTTGCAAAATTATTGCAATTAATTTTATTGCATTTAACATCCCAGGGGGTTGCAATATTGCTTTAATGCAACGCCAGCGCTGCATTTAACAATGCAGCTGCCTGCAAAGTTATCCTAATACGATGCATTAGTCGCATTTAACATTTGAGAGGTTTTGCAGGATTATTATTGCATTTCACATCGCAGGGTGTTGCAATATTTCTTTAATGCAAGGCGATCACTGCATTTAACATTGCAGCAGCCTGAAAAGTCATCCTAATGCGATGCATTTGTTGCATTTAACATTTGAGAGGTTTTGCAAAATTATTGCAATTAATTTAATGCATTTAACACCCACTGTGGGTCGCTAGATGACTTTAATGCAAGGCCATCACTGCATTTAACATTGCAGCAGCCTGCAAAGTTATCCTAATACGATGCATTAGTCCCGTTTAACATTTGAGAGGTTTTGCAGGATTATTATTGCATTTTACATCGCAGGGTGTTGCAATATTTCTTTAATGCAAGGCGATCACTGCATTTAACATTGCAGCAGCCTGAAAAGTCATCCTAATGCGATGCCGGGGGTAGTAAATACAATAATAATACTATAGTAATAATAATTTATATTATTAATAATAAGAATAAATCAAAGATTGATTGATTGATCGATCGGTGGGTGGGTGGATGGATGTCAGGAATTTGAGAGATTTTGCATGATTATTACAATGATTTTAATGCGTTTAATAACCCAGAACAGCTGCAATTTTGCTTTAATGCAAGGCCTGCGCTGCATTTAACATTGCAGGAGCCTAATTGCATTTAACATTTGAGAGGATTTGCAAAATTATTGCAATTAATTTTATTGCATTTAACATCCCAGGGGGTTGCAATATTGCTTTAATGCAACGCCAGCGCTGCATTTAACAATGCAGCAGCCTGCAAAGTTATCCTAATACGATGCATTAGTCGCATTTAACATTTGAGAGGTTTTGCAGGATTATTATTGCATTTCACATCGCAGGGTGTTGCAATATTTCTTTAATGCAAGGCGATCACTGCATTTAACATTGCAGCAGCCTGAAAAGTCATCCTAATGCGATGCATTTGTTGCATTTAACATTTGATAGGTTTTGCAAAATTATTGCAATTAATTTAATGCATTTAACACCCACTGTGGGTCGCTAGATGACTTTAATGCAAGGCCATCACTGCATTTAACATTGCAGCAGCCTGCAAAGTTATCCTAATACGATGCATTAGTCGCATTTAACATTTGAGAGGTTTTGCAGGATTATTATTGCATTTCACATCGCAGGGTGTTGCAATATTTCTTTAATGCAAGGCGATCACTGCATTTAACATTGCAGCAGCCTGAAAAGTCATCCTAATGCGATGCATTTGTTGCATTTAACATTTGAGAGGTTTTGCAAAATTATTGCAATTAATTTAATGCATATAACATCCATTGGGGGTCGCTAGATGACTTTAATGCAAGGCCATCACTGCATTTAACATTGCAGTAGCCTGCAAAGTTATCCTAATACGATGCATTAGTCACGTTTAACATTTGAGAGGTTTTGCAGGATTATTATTGCATTTCACATCGCAGGGTGTTGCAATATTTCTTTAATGCAAGGCGATCACTGCATTTAACATTGCAGCAGCCTGAAAAGTCATCCTAATGCGATGCCGGGGGTAGTAAATACAATAATAATACTATAGTAATAATAATTTATATTATTAATAATAAGAATGAATCAAAGATTGATTGATTGATCGATCGGTGGGTGGCTGGATGGATGTCAGGAATTTGAGAGATTTTGCATGATTATTACAATGATTTTAATGCATTTAATACCCCAGAACAGCTGCAATTTTGCTTTAATGCAAGGCCTGCGCTGCATTTAACATTGCAGGAGCCTAATTGCATTTAACATTTGAGAGGATTTGCAAAATTATTGCAATTAATTTTATTGCATTTAACATCCCAGGGGGTTGCAATATTGCTTTAATGCAACGCCAGCGCTGCATTTAACAATGCAGCTGCCTGCAAAGTTATCCTAATACGATGCATTAGTCGCATTTAACATTTGAGAGGTTTTGCAGGATTATTATTGCATTTCACATCGCAGGGTGTTGCAATATTTCTTTAATGCAAGGCGATCACTGCATTTAACATTGCAGCAGCCTGAAAAGTCATCCTAATGCGATGCATTTGTTGCATTTAACATTTGATAGGTTTTGCAAAATTATTGCAATTAATTTAATGCATTTAACACCCACTGTGGGTCGCTAGATGACTTTAATGCAAGGCCATCACTGCATTTAACATTGCAGCAGCCTGCAAAGTTATCCTAATACGATGCATTAGTCCCGTTTAACATTTGAGAGGTTTTGCAGGATTATTATTGCATTTCACATCGCAGGGTGTTGCAATATTTCTTTAATGCAAGGCGATCACTGCATTTAACATTGCAGCAGCCTGAAAAGTCATCCTAATGCGATGCATTTGTTGCATTTAACATTTGAGAGGTTTTGCAAAATTATTGCAATTAATTTAATGCATATAACATCCATTGGGGGTCGCTAGATGACTTTAATGCAAGGCCATCACTGCATTTAACATTGCAGTAGCCTGCAAAGTTATCCTAATACGATGCATTAGTCACGTTTAACATTTGAGAGGTTTTGCAGGATTATTATTGCATTTCACATCGCAGGGTGTTGCAATATTTCTTTAATGCAAGGCGATCACTGCATTTAACATTGCAGCAGCCTGAAAAGTCATCCTAATGCGATGCCGGGGGTAGTAAATACAATAATAATACTATAGTAATAATAATTTATATTATTAATAATAAGAATGAATCAAAGATTGATTGATTGATCGATCGGTGGGTGGCTGGATGGATGTCAGGAATTTGAGAGATTTTGCATGATTATTACAATGATTTTAATGCGTTTAATACCCCAGAACAGCTGCAATTTTGCTTTAATGCAAGGCCTGCGCTGCATTTAACATTGCAGGAGCCTAATTGCATTTAACATTTGAGAGGATTTGCAAAATTATTGCAATTAATTTTATTGCATTTAACATCCCAGGGGGTTGCAATATTGCTTTAATGCAACGCCAGCGCTGCATTTAACAATGCAGCTGCCTGCAAAGTTATCCTAATACGATGCATTAGTCGCATTTAACATTTGAGAGGTTTTGCAGGATTATTATTGCATTTCACATCGCAGGGTGTTGCAATATTTCTTTAATGCAAGGCGATCACTGCATTTAACATTGCAGCAGCCTGAAAAGTCATCCTAATGCGATGCATTTGTTGCATTTAACATTTGATAGGTTTTGCAAAATTATTGCAATTAATTTAATGCATTTAACACCCACTGTGGGTCGCTAGATGACTTTAATGCAAGGCCATCACTGCATTTAACATTGCAGCAGCCTGCAAAGTTATCCTAATACGATGCATTAGTCGCATTTAACATTTGAGAGGTTTTGCAGGATTATTATTGCATTTCACATCGCAGGGTGTTGCAATATTTCTTTAATGCAAGGCGATCACTGCATTTAACATTGCAGCAGCCTGAAAAGTCATCCTAATGCGATGCATTTGTTGCATTTAACATTTGAGAGGTTTTGCAAAATTATTGCAATTAATTTAATGCATATAACATCCATTGGGGGTCGCTAGATGACTTTAATGCAAGGCCATCACTGCATTTAACATTGCAGTAGCCTGCAAAGTTATCCTAATACGATGCATTAGTCACGTTTAACATTTGAGAGGTTTTGCAGGATTATTATTGCATTTCACATCGCAGGGTGTTGCAATATTTCTTTAATGCAAGGCGATCACTGCATTTAACATTGCAGCAGCCTGAAAAGTCATCCTAATGCGATGCCGGGGGTAGTAAATACAATAATAATACTATAGTAATAATAATTTATATTATTAATAATAAGAATGAATCAAAGATTGATTGATTGATCGATCGGTGGGTGGCTGGATGGATGTCAGGAATTTGAGAGATTTTGCATGATTATTACAATGATTTTAATGCATTTAATACCCCAGAACAGCTGCAATTTTGCTTTAATGCAAGGCCTGCGCTGCATTTAACATTGCAGGAGCCTAATTGCATTTAACATTTGAGAGGATTTGCAAAATTATTGCAATTAATTTTATTGCATTTAACATCCCAGGGGGTTGCAATATTGCTTTAATGCAACGCCAGCGCTGCATTTAACAATGCAGCTGCCTGCAAAGTTATCCTAATACGATGCATTAGTCGCATTTAACATTTGAGAGGTTTTGCAGGATTATTATTGCATTTCACATCGCAGGGTGTTGCAATATTTCTTTAATGCAAGGCGATCACTGCATTTAACATTGCAGCAGCCTGAAAAGTCATCCTAATGCGATGCATTTGTTGCATTTAACATTTGATAGGTTTTGCAAAATTATTGCAATTAATTTAATGCATTTAACACCCACTGTGGGTCGCTAGATGACTTTAATGCAAGGCCATCACTGCATTTAACATTGCAGCAGCCTGCAAAGTTATCCTAATACGATGCATTAGTCCCGTTTAACATTTGAGAGGTTTTGCAGGATTATTATTGCATTTCACATCGCAGGGTGTTGCAATATTTCTTTAATGCAAGGCGATCACTGCATTTAACATTGCAGCAGCCTGAAAAGTCATCCTAATGCGATGCATTTGTTGCATTTAACATTTGAGAGGTTTTGCAAAATTATTGCAATTAATTTAATGCATATAACATCCATTGGGGGTCGCTAGATGACTTTAATGCAAGGCCATCACTGCATTTAACATTGCAGTAGCCTGCAAAGTTATCCTAATACGATGCATTAGTCACGTTTAACATTTGAGAGGTTTTGCAGGATTATTATTGCATTTCACATCGCAGGGTGTTGCAATATTTCTTTAATGCAAGGCGATCACTGCATTTAACATTGCAGCAGCCTGAAAAGTCATCCTAATGCGATGCCGGGGGTAGTAAATACAATAATAATACTATAGTAATAATAATTTATATTATTAATAATAAGAATGAATCAAAGATTGATTGATTGATCGATCGGTGGGTGGCTGGATGGATGTCAGGAATTTGAGAGATTTTGCATGATTATTACAATGATTTTAATGCGTTTAATACCCCAGAACAGCTGCAATTTTGCTTTAATGCAAGGCCTGCGCTGCATTTAACATTGCAGGAGCCTAATTGCATTTAACATTTGAGAGGATTTGCAAAATTATTGCAATTAATTTTATTGCATTTAACATCCCAGGGGGTTGCAATATTGCTTTAATGCAACGCCAGCGCTGCATTTAACAATGCAGCTGCCTGCAAAGTTATCCTAATACGATGCATTAGTCGCATTTAACATTTGAGAGGTTTTGCAGGATTATTATTGCATTTCACATCGCAGGGTGTTGCAATATTTCTTTAATGCAAGGCGATCACTGCATTTAACATTGCAGCAGCCTGAAAAGTCATCCTAATGCGATGCATTTGTTGCATTTAACATTTGATAGGTTTTGCAAAATTATTGCAATTAATTTAATGCATTTAACACCCACTGTGGGTCGCTAGATGACTTTAATGCAAGGCCATCACTGCATTTAACATTGCAGCAGCCTGCAAAGTTATCCTAATACGATGCATTAGTCGCATTTAACATTTGAGAGGTTTTGCAGGATTATTATTGCATTTCACATCGCAGGGTGTTGCAATATTTCTTTAATGCAAGGCGATCACTGCATTTAACATTGCAGCAGCCTGAAAAGTCATCCTAATGCGATGCATTTGTTGCATTTAACATTTGAGAGGTTTTGCAAAATTATTGCAATTAATTTAATGCATATAACATCCATTGGGGGTCGCTAGATGACTTTAATGCAAGGCCATCACTGCATTTAACATTGCAGTAGCCTGCAAAGTTATCCTAATACGATGCATTAGTCACGTTTAACATTTGAGAGGTTTTGCAGGATTATTATTGCATTTCACATCGCAGGGTGTTGCAATATTTCTTTAATGCAAGGCGATCACTGCATTTAACATTGCAGCAGCCTGAAAAGTCATCCTAATGCGATGCCGGGGGTAGTAAATACAATAATAATACTATAGTAATAATAATTTATATTATTAATAATAAGAATGAATCAAAGATTGATTGATTGATCGATCGGTGGGTGGCTGGATGGATGTCAGGAATTTGAGAGATTTTGCATGATTATTACAATGATTTTAATGCATTTAATACCCCAGAACAGCTGCAATTTTGCTTTAATGCAAGGCCTGCGCTGCATTTAACATTGCAGGAGCCTAATTGCATTTAACATTTGAGAGGATTTGCAAAATTATTGCAATTAATTTTATTGCATTTAACATCCCAGGGGGTTGCAATATTGCTTTAATGCAACGCCAGCGCTGCATTTAACAATGCAGCAGCCTGCAAAGTTATCCTAATACGATGCATTAGTCGCATTTAACATTTGAGAGGTTTTGCAGGATTATTATTGCATTTCACATCGCAGGGTGTTGCAATATTTCTTTAATGCAAGGCGATCACTGCATTTAACATTGCAGCAGCCTGAAAAGTCATCCTAATGCGATGCATTTGTTGCATTTAACATTTGAGAGGTTTTGCAAAATTATTGCAATTAATTTAATGCATTTAACACCCACTGTGGGTCGCTAGATGACTTTAATGCAAGGCCATCACTGCATTTAACATTGCAGCAGCCTGCAAAGTTATCCTAATACGATGCATTAGTCCCGTTTAACATTTGAGAGGTTTTGCAGGATTATTATTGCATTTTACATCGCAGGGTGTTGCAATATTTCTTTAATGCAAGGCGATCACTGCATTTAACATTGCAGCAGCCTGAAAAGTCATCCTAATGCGATGCCGGGGGTAGTAAATACAATAATAATACTATAGTAATAATAATTTATATTATTAATAATAAGAATAAATCAAAGATTGATTGATTGATCGATCGGTGGGTGGGTGGATGGATGTCAGGAATTTGAGAGATTTTGCATGATTATTACAATGATTTTAATGCATTTAATACCCCAGAACAGCTGCAATTTTGCTTTAATGCAAGGCCTGCGCTGCATTTAACATTGCAGGAGCCTAATTGCATTTAACATTTGAGAGGATTTGCAAAATTATTGCAATTAATTTTATTGCATTTAACATCCCAGGGGGTTGCAATATTGCTTTAATGCAACGCCAGCGCTGCATTTAACAATGCAGCTGCCTGCAAAGTTATCCTAATACGATGCATTAGTCGCATTTAACATTTGAGAGGTTTTGCAGGATTATTATTGCATTTCACATCGCAGGGTGTTGCAATATTTCTTTAATGCAAGGCGATCACTGCATTTAACATTGCAGCAGCCTGAAAAGTCATCCTAATGCGATGCATTTGTTGCATTTAACATTTGAGAGGTTTTGCAAAATTATTGCAATTAATTTAATGCATTTAACACCCACTGTGGGTCGCTAGATGACTTTAATGCAAGGCCATCACTGCATTTAACATTGCAGCAGCCTGCAAAGTTATCCTAATACGATGCATTAGTCCCGTTTAACATTTGAGAGGTTTTGCAGGATTATTATTGCATTTTACATCGCAGGGTGTTGCAATATTTCTTTAATGCAAGGCGATCACTGCATTTAACATTGCAGCAGCCTGAAAAGTCATCCTAATGCGATGCCGGGGGTAGTAAATACAATAATAATACTATAGTAATAATAATTTATATTATTAATAATAAGAATAAATCAAAGATTGATTGATTGATCGATCGGTGGGTGGGTGGATGGATGTCAGGAATTTGAGAGATTTTGCATGATTATTACAATGATTTTAATGCATTTAATACCCCAGAACAGCTGCAATTTTGCTTTAATGCAAGGCCTGCGCTGCATTTAACATTGCAGGAGTCTAATTGCATTTAACATTTGAGAGGATTTGCAAAATTATTGCAATTAATTTTATTGCATTTAACATCCCAGGGGGTTGCAATATTGCTTTAATGCAACGCCAGCGCTGCATTTAACAATGCAGCTGCCTGCAAAGTTATCCTAATACGATGCATTAGTCGCATTTAACATTTGAGAGGTTTTGCAGGATTATTATTGCATTTCACATCGCAGGGTGTTGCAATATTTCTTTAATGCAAGGCGATCACTGCATTTAACATTGCAGCAGCCTGAAAAGTCATCCTAATGCGATGCATTTGTTGCATTTAACATTTGAGAGGTTTTGCAAAATTATTGCAATTAATTTAATGCATTTAACACCCACTGTGGGTCGCTAGATGACTTTAATGCAAGGCCATCACTGCATTTAACATTGCAGCAGCCTGCAAAGTTATCCTAATACGATGCATTAGTCCCGTTTAACATTTGAGAGGTTTTGCAGGATTATTATTGCATTTTACATCGCAGGGTGTTGCAATATTTCTTTAATGCAAGGCGATCACTGCATTTAACATTGCAGCAGCCTGAAAAGTCATCCTAATGCGATGCCGGGGGTAGTAAATACAATAATAATACTATAGTAATAATAATTTATATTATTAATAATAAGAATAAATCAAAGATTGATTGATTGATCGATCGGTGGGTGGGTGGATGGATGTCAGGAATTTGAGAGATTTTGCATGATTATTACAATGATTTTAATGCGTTTAATACCCCAGAACAGCTGCAATTTTGCTTTAATGCAAGGCCTGCGCTGCATTTAACATTGCAGGAGCCTAATTGCATTTAACATTTGAGAGGATTTGCAAAATTATTGCAATTAATTTTATTGCATTTAACATCCCAGGGGGTTGCAATATTGCTTTAATGCAACGCCAGCGCTGCATTTAACAATGCAGCTGCCTGCAAAGTTATCCTAATACGATGCATTAGTCGCATTTAACATTTGAGAGGTTTTGCAGGATTATTATTGCATTTCACATCGCAGGGTGTTGCAATATTTCTTTAATGCAAGGCGATCACTGCATTTAACATTGCAGCAGCCTGAAAAGTCATCCTAATGCGATGCATTTGTTGCATTTAACATTTGAGAGGTTTTGCAAAATTATTGCAATTAATTTAATGCATTTAACACCCACTGTGGGTCGCTAGATGACTTTAATGCAAGGCCATCACTGCATTTAACATTGCAGCAGCCTGCAAAGTTATCCTAATACGATGCATTAGTCCCGTTTAACATTTGAGAGGTTTTGCAGGATTATTATTGCATTTTACATCGCAGGGTGTTGCAATATTTCTTTAATGCAAGGCGATCACTGCATTTAACATTGCAGCAGCCTGAAAAGTCATCCTAATGCGATGCCGGGGGTAGTAAATACAATAATAATACTATAGTAATAATAATTTATATTATTAATAATAAGAATAAATCAAAGATTGATTGATTGATCGATCGGTGGGTGGGTGGATGGATGTCAGGAATTTGAGAGATTTTGCATGATTATTACAATGATTTTAATGCGTTTAATACCCCAGAACAGCTGCAATTTTGCTTTAATGCAAGGCCTGCGCTGCATTTAACATTGCAGGAGCCTAATTGCATTTAACATTTGAGAGGATTTGCAAAATTATTGCAATTAATTTTATTGCATTTAACATCCCAGGGGGTTGCAATATTGCTTTAATGCAACGCCAGCGCTGCATTTAACAATGCAGCTGCCTGCAAAGTTATCCTAATACGATGCATTAGTCGCATTTAACATTTGAGAGGTTTTGCAGGATTATTATTGCATTTCACATCGCAGGGTGTTGCAATATTTCTTTAATGCAAGGCGATCACTGCATTTAACATTGCAGCAGCCTGAAAAGTCATCCTAATGCGATGCATTTGTTGCATTTAACATTTGAGAGGTTTTGCAAAATTATTGCAATTAATTTAATGCATTTAACACCCACTGTGGGTCGCTAGATGACTTTAATGCAAGGCCATCACTGCATTTAACATTGCAGCAGCCTGCAAAGTTATCCTAATACGATGCATTAGTCCCGTTTAACATTTGAGAGGTTTTGCAGGATTATTATTGCATTTTACATCGCAGGGTGTTGCAATATTTCTTTAATGCAAGGCGATCACTGCATTTAACATTGCAGCAGCCTGAAAAGTCATCCTAATGCGATGCCGGGGGTAGTAAATACAATAATAATACTATAGTAATAATAATTTATATTATTAATAATAAGAATAAATCAAAGATTGATTGATTGATCGATCGGTGGGTGGGTGGATGGATGTCAGGAATTTGAGAGATTTTGCATGATTATTACAATGATTTTAATGCGTTTAATACCCCAGAACAGCTGCAATTTTGCTTTAATGCAAGGCCTGCGCTGCATTTAACATTGCAGGAGCCTAATTGCATTTAACATTTGAGAGGATTTGCAAAATTATTGCAATTAATTTTATTGCATTTAACATCCCAGGGGGTTGCAATATTGCTTTAATGCAACGCCAGCGCTGCATTTAACAATGCAGCTGCCTGCAAAGTTATCCTAATACGATGCATTAGTCGCATTTAACATTTGAGAGGTTTTGCAGGATTATTATTGCATTTCACATCGCAGGGTGTTGCAATATTTCTTTAATGCAAGGCGATCACTGCATTTAACATTGCAGCAGCCTGAAAAGTCATCCTAATGCGATGCATTTGTTGCATTTAACATTTGAGAGGTTTTGCAAAATTATTGCAATTAATTTAATGCATTTAACACCCACTGTGGGTCGCTAGATGACTTTAATGCAAGGCCATCACTGCATTTAACATTGCAGCAGCCTGCAAAGTTATCCTAATACGATGCATTAGTCCCGTTTAACATTTGAGAGGTTTTGCAGGATTATTATTGCATTTTACATCGCAGGGTGTTGCAATATTTCTTTAATGCAAGGCGATCACTGCATTTAACATTGCAGCAGCCTGAAAAGTCATCCTAATGCGATGCCGGGGGTAGTAAATACAATAATAATACTATAGTAATAATAATTTATATTATTAATAATAAGAATAAATCAAAGATTGATTGATTGATCGATCGGTGGGTGGGTGGATGGATGTCAGGAATTTGAGAGATTTTGCATGATTATTACAATGATTTTAATGCGTTTAATAACCCAGAACAGCTGCAATTTTGCTTTAATGCAAGGCCTGCGCTGCATTTAACATTGCAGGAGCCTAATTGCATTTAACATTTGAGAGGATTTGCAAAATTATTGCAATTAATTTTATTGCATTTAACATCCCAGGGGGTTGCAATATTGCTTTAATGCAACGCCAGCGCTGCATTTAACAATGCAGCAGCCTGCAAAGTTATCCTAATACGATGCATTAGTCGCATTTAACATTTGAGAGGTTTTGCAGGATTATTATTGCATTTCACATCGCAGGGTGTTGCAATATTTCTTTAATGCAAGGCGATCACTGCATTTAACATTGCAGCAGCCTGAAAAGTCATCCTAATGCGATGCATTTGTTGCATTTAACATTTGATAGGTTTTGCAAAATTATTGCAATTAATTTAATGCATTTAACACCCACTGTGGGTCGCTAGATGACTTTAATGCAAGGCCATCACTGCATTTAACATTGCAGCAGCCTGCAAAGTTATCCTAATACGATGCATTAGTCCCGTTTAACATTTGAGAGGTTTTGCAGGATTATTATTGCATTTTACATCGCAGGGTGTTGCAATATTTCTTTAATGCAAGGCGATCACTGCATTTAACATTGCAGCAGCCTGAAAAGTCATCCTAATGCGATGCCGGGGGTAGTAAATACAATAATAATACTATAGTAATAATAATTTATATTATTAATAATAAGAATAAATCAAAGATTGATTGATTGATCGATCGGTGGGTGGGTGGATGGATGTCAGGAATTTGAGAGATTTTGCATGATTATTACAATGATTTTAATGCGTTTAATAACCCAGAACAGCTGCAATTTTGCTTTAATGCAAGGCCTGCGCTGCATTTAACATTGCAGGAGCCTAATTGCATTTAACATTTGAGAGGATTTGCAAAATTATTGCAATTAATTTTATTGCATTTAACATCCCAGGGGGTTGCAATATTGCTTTAATGCAACGCCAGCGCTGCATTTAACAATGCAGCAGCCTGCAAAGTTATCCTAATACGATGCATTAGTCGCATTTAACATTTGAGAGGTTTTGCAGGATTATTATTGCATTTCACATCGCAGGGTGTTGCAATATTTCTTTAATGCAAGGCGATCACTGCATTTAACATTGCAGCAGCCTGAAAAGTCATCCTAATGCGATGCATTTGTTGCATTTAACATTTGATAGGTTTTGCAAAATTATTGCAATTAATTTAATGCATTTAACACCCACTGTGGGTCGCTAGATGACTTTAATGCAAGGCCATCACTGCATTTAACATTGCAGCAGCCTGCAAAGTTATCCTAATACGATGCATTAGTCCCGTTTAACATTTGAGAGGTTTTGCAGGATTATTATTGCATTTTACATCGCAGGGTGTTGCAATATTTCTTTAATGCAAGGCGATCACTGCATTTAACATTGCAGCAGCCTGAAAAGTCATCCTAATGCGATGCCGGGGGTAGTAAATACAATAATAATACTATAGTAATAATAATTTATATTATTAATAATAAGAATAAATCAAAGATTGATTGATTGATCGATCGGTGGGTGGGTGGATGGATGTCAGGAATTTGAGAGATTTTGCATGATTATTACAATGATTTTAATGCGTTTAATAACCCAGAACAGCTGCAATTTTGCTTTAATGCAAGGCCTGCGCTGCATTTAACATTGCAGGAGCCTAATTGCATTTAACATTTGAGAGGATTTGCAAAATTATTGCAATTAATTTTATTGCATTTAACATCCCAGGGGGTTGCAATATTGCTTTAATGCAACGCCAGCGCTGCATTTAACAATGCAGCAGCCTGCAAAGTTATCCTAATACGATGCATTAGTCGCATTTAACATTTGAGAGGTTTTGCAGGATTATTATTGCATTTCACATCGCAGGGTGTTGCAATATTTCTTTAATGCAAGGCGATCACTGCATTTAACATTGCAGCAGCCTGAAAGGTCATCCTAATGCGATGCATTTGTTGCATTTAACATTTGATAGGTTTTGCAAAATTATTGCAATTAATTTAATGCATTTAACACCCACTGTGGGTCGCTAGATGACTTTAATGCAAGGCCATCACTGCATTTAACATTGCAGCAGCCTGCAAAGTTATCCTAATACGATGCATTAGTCCCGTTTAACATTTGAGAGGTTTTGCAGGATTATTATTGCATTTCACATCGCAGGGTGTTGCAATATTTCTTTAATGCAAGGCGATCACTGCATTTAACATTGCAGCAGCCTGAAAAGTCATCCTAATGCGATGCATTTGTTGCATTTAACATTTGAGAGGTTTTGCAAAATTATTGCAATTAATTTAATGCATATAACATCCATTGGGGGTCGCTAGATGACTTTAATGCAAGGCCATCACTGCATTTAACATTGCAGTAGCCTGCAAAGTTATCCTAATACGATGCATTAGTCACGTTTAACATTTGAGAGGTTTTGCAGGATTATTATTGCATTTCACATCGCAGGGTGTTGCAATATTTCTTTAATGCAAGGCAATCACTGCATTTAACATTGCAGCAGCCTGAAAAGTCATCCTAATGCGATGCCGGGGGTAGTAAATACAATAATAATACTATAGTAATAATAATTTATATTATTAATAATAAGAATGAATCAAAGATTGATTGATTGATCGATCAGTGGGTGGCTGGATGGATGTCAGGAATTTGAGAGATTTTGCTTGATTATTACAATGATTTTAATGCATTTAATACCCCAGAACAGCTGCAATTTTGCTTTAATGCAAGGCCTGCGCTGCATTTAACATTGCAGGAGCCTAATTGCATTTAACATTTGAGAGGATTTGCAAAATTATTGCAATTAATTTTATTGCATTTAACATCCCAGGGGGTTGCAATATTGCTTTAATGCAACGCCAGCGCTGCATTTAACAATGCAGCAGCCTGCAAAGTTATCCTAATACGATGCATTAGTCGCATTTAACATTTGAGAGGTTTTGCAGGATTATTATTGCATTTCACATCGCAGGGTGTTGCAATATTTCTTTAATGCAAGGCGATCACTGCATTTAACATTGCAGCAGCCTGAAAGGTCATCCTAATGCGATGCATTTGTTGCATTTAACATTTGATAGGTTTTGCAAAATTATTGCAATTAATTTAATGCATTTAACACCCACTGTGGGTCGCTAGATGACTTTAATGCAAGGCCATCACTGCATTTAACATTGCAGCAGCCTGCAAAGTTATCCTAATACGATGCATTAGTCCCGTTTAACATTTGAGAGGTTTTGCAGGATTATTATTGCATTTCACATCGCAGGGTGTTGCAATATTTCTTTAATGCAAGGCGATCACTGCATTTAACATTGCAGCAGCCTGAAAAGTCATCCTAATGCGATGCATTTGTTGCATTTAACATTTGAGAGGTTTTGCAAAATTATTGCAATTAATTTAATGCATATAACATCCATTGGGGGTCGCTAGATGACTTTAATGCAAGGCCATCACTGCATTTAACATTGCAGTAGCCTGCAAAGTTATCCTAATACGATGCATTAGTCACGTTTAACATTTGAGAGGTTTTGCAGGATTATTATTGCATTTCACATCGCAGGGTGTTGCAATATTTCTTTAATGCAAGGCGATCACTGCATTTAACATTGCAGCAGCCTGAAAAGTCATCCTAATGCGATGCCGGGGGTAGTAAATACAATAATAATACTATAGTAATAATAATTTATATTATTAATAATAAGAATGAATCAAAGATTGATTGATTGATCGATCAGTGGGTGGCTGGATGGATGTCAGGAATTTGAGAGATTTTGCTTGATTATTACAATGATTTTAATGCATTTAATACCCCAGAACAGCTGCAATTTTGCTTTAATGCAAGGCCTGCGCTGCATTTAACATTGCAGGAGCCTAATTGCATTTAACATTTGAGAGGATTTGCAAAATTATTGCAATTAATTTTATTGCATTTAACATCCCAGGGGGTTGCAATATTGCTTTAAAGCAACGCCAGCGCTGCATTTAACAATGCAGCAGCCTGCAAAGTTATCCTAATACGATGCATTAGTCGCATTTAACATTTGAGAGGTTTTGCAGGATTATTATTGCATTTCACATCGCAGGGTGTTGCAATATTTCTTTAATGCAAGGCGATCACTGCATTTAACATTGCAGCAGCCTGAAAAGTCATCCTAATGCGATGCATTTGTTGCATTTAACATTTGATAGGTTTTGCAAAATTATTGCAATTAATTTAATGCATTTAACACCCACTGTGGGTCGCTAGATGACTTTAATGCAAGGCCATCACTGCATTTAACATTGCAGCAGCCTGCAAAGTTATCCTAATACGATGCATTAGTCGCATTTAACATTTGAGAGGTTTTGCAGGATTATTATTGCATTTCACATCGCAGGGTGTTGCAATATTTCTTTAATGCAAGGCGATCACTGCATTTAACATTGCAGCAGCCTGAAAGGTCATCCTAATGCGATGCATTTGTTGCATTTAACATTTGATAGGTTTTGCAAAATTATTGCAATTAATTTAATGCATTTAACACCCACTGTGGGTCGCTAGATGACTTTAATGCAAGGCCATCACTGCATTTAACATTGCAGCAGCCTGCAAAGTTATCCTAATACGATGCATTAGTCCCGTTTAACATTTGAGAGGTTTTGCAGGATTATTATTGCATTTCACATCGCAGGGTGTTGCAATATTTCTTTAATGCAAGGCGATCACTGCATTTAACATTGCAGCAGCCTGAAAAGTCATCCTAATGCGATGCATTTGTTGCATTTAACATTTGAGAGGTTTTGCAAAATTATTGCAATTAATTTAATGCATATAACATCCATTGGGGGTCGCTAGATGACTTTAATGCAAGGCCATCACTGCATTTAACATTGCAGTAGCCTGCAAAGTTATCCTAATACGATGCATTAGTCACGTTTAACATTTGAGAGGTTTTGCAGGATTATTATTGCATTTCACATCGCAGGGTGTTGCAATATTTCTTTAATGCAAGGCGATCACTGCATTTAACATTGCAGCAGCCTGAAAAGTCATCCTAATGCGATGCCGGGGGTAGTAAATACAATAATAATACTATAGTAATAATAATTTATATTATTAATAATAAGAATGAATCAAAGATTGATTGATTGATCGATCAGTGGGTGGCTGGATGGATGTCAGGAATTTGAGAGATTTTGCTTGATTATTACAATGATTTTAATGCATTTAATACCCCAGAACAGCTGCAATTTTGCTTTAATGCAAGGCCTGCGCTGCATTTAACATTGCAGGAGCCTAATTGCATTTAACATTTGAGAGGATTTGCAAAATTATTGCAATTAATTTTATTGCATTTAACATCCCAGGGGGTTGCAATATTGCTTTAATGCAACGCCAGCGCTGCATTTAACAATGCAGCAGCCTGCAAAGTTATCCTAATACGATGCATTAGTCGCATTTAACATTTGAGAGGTTTTGCAGGATTATTATTGCATTTCACATCGCAGGGTGTTGCAATATTTCTTTAATGCAAGGCGATCACTGCATTTAACATTGCAGCAGCCTGAAAGGTCATCCTAATGCGATGCATTTGTTGCATTTAACATTTGATAGGTTTTGCAAAATTATTGCAATTAATTTAATGCATTTAACACCCACTGTGGGTCGCTAGATGACTTTAATGCAAGGCCATCACTGCATTTAACATTGCAGCAGCCTGCAAAGTTATCCTAATATGATGCATTAGTCCCGTTTAACATTTGAGAGGTTTTGCAGGATTATTATTGCATTTCACATCGCAGGGTGTTGCAATATTTCTTTAATGCAAGGCGATCACTGCATTTAACATTGCAGCAGCCTGAAAAGTCATCCTAATGCGATGCATTTGTTGCATTTAACATTTGAGAGGTTTTGCAAAATTATTGCAATTAATTTAATGCATATAACATCCATTGGGGGTCGCTAGATGACTTTAATGCAAGGCCATCACTGCATTTAACATTGCAGTAGCCTGCAAAGTTATCCTAATACGATGCATTAGTCACGTTTAACATTTGAGAGGTTTTGCAGGATTATTATTGCATTTCACATCGCAGGGTGTTGCAATATTTCTTTAATGCAAGGCGATCACTGCATTTAACATTGCAGCAGCCTGAAAAGTCATCCTAATGCGATGCCGGGGGTAGTAAATACAATAATAATACTATAGTAATAATAATTTATATTATTAATAATAAGAATGAATCAAAGATTGATTGATTGATCGATCAGTGGGTGGCTGGATGGATGTCAGGAATTTGAGAGATTTTGCTTGATTATTACAATGATTTTAATGCATTTAATACCCCAGAACAGCTGCAATTTTGCTTTAATGCAAGGCCTGCGCTGCATTTAACATTGCAGGAGCCTAATTGCATTTAACATTTGAGAGGATTTGCAAAATTATTGCAATTAATTTTATTGCATTTAACATCCCAGGGGGTTGCAATATTGCTTTAATGCAACGCCAGCGCTGCATTTAACAATGCAGCAGCCTGCAAAGTTATCCTAATACGATGCATTAGTCGCATTTAACATTTGAGAGGTTTTGCAGGATTATTATTGCATTTCACATCGCAGGGTGTTGCAATATTTCTTTAATGCAAGGCGATCACTGCATTTAACATTGCAGCAGCCTGAAAAGTCATCCTAATGCGATGCATTTGTTGCATTTAACATTTGATAGGTTTTGCAAAATTATTGCAATTAATTTAATGCATTTAACACCCACTGTGGGTCGCTAGATGACTTTAATGCAAGGCCATCACTGCATTTAACATTGCAGCAGCCTGCAAAGTTATCCTAATACGATGCATTAGTCCCGTTTAACATTTGAGAGGTTTTGCAGGATTATTATTGCATTTCACATCGCAGGGTGTTGCAATATTTCTTTAATGCAAGGCGATCACTGCATTTAACATTGCAGCAGCCTGAAAAGTCATCCTAATGCGATGCATTTGTTGCATTTAACATTTGAGAGGTTTTGCAAAATTATTGCAATTAATTTAATGCATATAACATCCATTGGGGGTCGCTAGATGACTTTAATGCAAGGCCATCACTGCATTTAACATTGCAGTAGCCGGCAAAGTTATCCTAATACGATGCATTAGTCACGTTTAACATTTGAGAGGTTTTGCAGGATTATTATTGCATTTCACATCGCAGGGTGTTGCAATATTTCTTTAATGCAAGGCGATCACTGCATTTAACATTGCAGCAGCCTGAAAAGTCATCCTAATGCGATGCATTTGTTGCATTTAACATTTGAGAGGTTTTGCAAAATTATTGCAATTAATTTAATGCATATAACATCCATTGGGGGTCGCTAGATGACTTTAATGCAAGGCCATCACTGCATTTAACATTGCAGTAGCCTGCAAAGTTATCCTAATACGATGCATTAGTCACGTTTAACATTTGAGAGGTTTTGCAGGATTATTATTGCATTTCACATCGCAGGGTGTTGCAATATTTCTTTAATGCAAGGCGATCACTGCATTTAACATTGCAGCAGCCTGAAAAGTCATCCTAATGCGATGCCGGGGGTAGTAAATACAATAATAATACTATAGTAATAATAATTTATATTATTAATAATAAGAATGAATCAAAGATTGATTGATTGATCGATCGGTGGGTGGCTGGATGGATGTCAGGAATTTGAGAGATTTTGCTTGATTATTACAATGATTTTAATGCATTTAATACCCCAGAACAGCTGCAATTTTGCTTTAATGCAAGGCCTGCGCTGCATTTAACATTGCAGGAGCCTAATTGCATTTAACATTTGAGAGGATTTGCAAAATTATTGCAATTAATTTTATTGCATTTAACATCCCAGGGGGTTGCAATATTGCTTTAATGCAACGCCAGCGCTGCATTTAACAATGCAGCAGCCTGCAAAGTTATCCTAATACGATGCATTAGTCGCATTTAACATTTGAGAGGTTTTGCAGGATTATTATTGCATTTCACATCGCAGGGTGTTGCAATATTTCTTTAATGCAAGGCGATCACTGCATTTAACATTGCAGCAGCCTGAAAAGTCATCCTAATGCGATGCATTTGTTGCATTTAACATTTGATAGGTTTTGCAAAATTATTGCAATTAATTTAATGCATTTAACACCCACTGTGGGTCGCTAGATGACTTTAATGCAAGGCCATCACTGCATTTAACATTGCAGCAGCCTGCAAAGTTATCCTAATACGATGCATTAGTCCCGTTTAACATTTGAGAGGTTTTGCAGGATTATTATTGCATTTCACATCGCAGGGTGTTGCAATATTTCTTTAATGCAAGGCGATCACTGCATTTAACATTGCAGCAGCCTGAAAAGTCATCCTAATGCGATGCATTTGTTGCATTTAACATTTGAGAGGTTTTGCAAAATTATTGCAATTAATTTAATGCATATAACATCCATTGGGGGTCGCTAGATGACTTTAATGCAAGGCCATCACTGCATTTAACATTGCAGTAGCCTGCAAAGTTATCCTAATACGATGCATTAGTCACGTTTAACATTTGAGAGGTTTTGCAGGATTATTATTGCATTTCACATCGCAGGGTGTTGCAATATTTCTTTAATGCAAGGCGATCACTGCATTTAACATTGCAGCAGCCTGAAAAGTCATCCTAATGCGATGCCGGGGGTAGTAAATACAATAATAATACTATAGTAATAATAATTTATATTATTAATAATAAGAATGAATCAAAGATTGATTGATTGATCGATCAGTGGGTGGCTGGATGGATGTCAGGAATTTGAGAGATTTTGCTTGATTATTACAATGATTTTAATGCATTTAATACCCCAGAACAGCTGCAATTTTGCTTTAATGCAAGGCCTGCGCTGCATTTAACATTGCAGGAGCCTAATTGCATTTAACATTTGAGAGGATTTGCAAAATTATTGCAATTAATTTTATTGCATTTAACATCCCAGGGGGTTGCAATATTGCTTTAATGCAACGCCAGCGCTGCATTTAACAATGCAGCAGCCTGCAAAGTTATCCTAATACGATGCATTAGTCGCATTTAACATTTGAGAGGTTTTGCAGGATTATTATTGCATTTCACATCGCAGGGTGTTGCAATATTTCTTTAATGCAAGGCGATCACTGCATTTAACATTGCAGCAGCCTGAAAAGTCATCCTAATGCGATGCATTTGTTGCATTTAACATTTGATAGGTTTTGCAAAATTATTGCAATTAATTTAATGCATTTAACACCCACTGTGGGTCGCTAGATGACTTTAATGCAAGGCCATCACTGCATTTAACATTGCAGCAGCCTGCAAAGTTATCCTAATACGATGCATTAGTCCCGTTTAACATTTGAGAGGTTTTGCAGGATTATTATTGCATTTCACATCGCAGGGTGTTGCAATATTTCTTTAATGCAAGGCGATCACTGCATTTAACATTGCAGCAGCCTGAAAAGTCATCCTAATGCGATGCATTTGTTGCATTTAACATTTGAGAGGTTTTGCAAAATTATTGCAATTAATTTAATGCATATAACATCCATTGGGGGTCGCTAGATGACTTTAATGCAAGGCCATCACTGCATTTAACATTGCAGTAGCCGGCAAAGTTATCCTAATACGATGCATTAGTCACGTTTAACATTTGAGAGGTTTTGCAGGATTATTATTGCATTTCACATCGCAGGGTGTTGCAATATTTCTTTAATGCAAGGCGATCACTGCATTTAACATTGCAGCAGCCTGAAAAGTCATCCTAATGCGATGCATTTGTTGCATTTAACATTTGAGAGGTTTTGCAAAATTATTGCAATTAATTTAATGCATATAACATCCATTGGGGGTCGCTAGATGACTTTAATGCAAGGCCATCACTGCATTTAACATTGCAGTAGCCTGCAAAGTTATCCTAATACGATGCATTAGTCACGTTTAACATTTGAGAGGTTTTGCAGGATTATTATTGCATTTCACATCGCAGGGTGTTGCAATATTTCTTTAATGCAAGGCGATCACTGCATTTAACATTGCAGCAGCCTGAAAAGTCATCCTAATGCGATGCATTTGTTGCATTTAACATTTGATAGGTTTTGCAAAATTATTGCAATTAATTTAATGCATTTAACACCCACTGTGGGTCGCTAGATGACTTTAATGCAAGGCCATCACTGCATTTAACATTGCAGCAGCCTGCAAAGTTATCCTAATACGATGCATTAGTCCCGTTTAACATTTGAGAGGTTTTGCAGGATTATTATTGCATTTCACATCGCAGGGTGTTGCAATATTTCTTTAATGCAAGGCGATCACTGCATTTAACATTGCAGCAGCCTGAAAAGTCATCCTAATGCGATGCATTTGTTGCATTTAACATTTGAGAGGTTTTGCAAAATTATTGCAATTAATTTAATGCATATAACATCCATTGGGGGTCGCTAGATGACTTTAATGCAAGGCCATCACTGCATTTAACATTGCAGTAGCCTGCAAAGTTATCCTAATACGATGCATTAGTCACGTTTAACATTTGAGAGGTTTTGCAGGATTATTATTGCATTTCACATCGCAGGGTGTTGCAATATTTCTTTAATGCAAGGCGATCACTGCATTTAACATTGCAGCAGCCTGAAAAGTCATCCTAATGCGATGCCGGGGGTAGTAAATACAATAATAATACTATAGTAATAATAATTTATATTATTAATAATAAGAATGAATCAAAGATTGATTGATTGATCGATCGGTGGGTGGCTGGATGGATGTCAGGAATTTGAGAGATTTTGCTTGATTATTACAATGATTTTAATGCATTTAATACCCCAGAACAGCTGCAATTTTGCTTTAATGCAAGGCCTGCGCTGCATTTAACATTGCAGGAGCCTAATTGCATTTAACATTTGAGAGGATTTGCAAAATTATTGCAATTAATTTTATTGCATTTAACATCCCAGGGGGTTGCAATATTGCTTTAATGCAACGCCAGCGCTGCATTTAACAATGCAGCAGCCTGCAAAGTTATCCTAATACGATGCATTAGTCGCATTTAACATTTGAGAGGTTTTGCAGGATTATTATTGCATTTCACATCGCAGGGTGTTGCAATATTTCTTTAATGCAAGGCGATCACTGCATTTAACATTGCAGCAGCCTGAAAAGTCATTCTAATGCGATGCATTTGTTGCATTTAACATTTGATAGGTTTTGCAAAATTATTGCAATTAATTTAATGCATTTAACACCCACTGTGGGTCGCTAGATGACTTTAATGCAAGGCCATCACTGCATTTAACATTGCAGCAGCCTGCAAAGTTATCCTAATACGATGCATTAGTCCCGTTTAACATTTGAGAGGTTTTGCAGGATTATTATTGCATTTCACATCGCAGGGTGTTGCAATATTTCTTTAATGCAAGGCGATCACTGCATTTAACATTGCAGCAGCCTGAAAAGTCATCCTAATGCGATGCATTTGTTGCATTTAACATTTGAGAGGTTTTGCAAAATTATTGCAATTAATTTAATGCATATAACATCCATTGGGGGTCGCTAGATGACTTTAATGCAAGGCCATCACTGCATTTAACATTGCAGTAGCCTGCAAAGTTATCCTAATACGGTGCATTAGTCACGTTTAACATTTGAGAGGTTTTGCAGGATTATTATTGCATTTCACATCGCAGGGTGTTGCAATATTTCTTTAATGCAAGGCGATCACTGCATTTAACATTGCAGCAGCCTGAAAAGTCATCCTAATGCGATGCCGGGGGTAGTAAATACAATAATAATACTATAGTAATAATAATTTATATTATTAATAATAAGAATGAATCAAAGATTGATTGATTGATCGATCGGTGGGTGGCTGGATGGATGTCAGGAATTTGAGAGATTTTGCTTGATTATTACAATGATTTTAATGCATTTAATACCCCAGAACAGCTGCAATTTTGCTTTAATGCAAGGCCTGCGCTGCATTTAACATTGCAGGAGCCTAATTGCATTTAACATTTGAGAGGATTTGCAAAATTATTGCAATTAATTTTATTGCATTTAACATCCCAGGGGGTTGCAATATTGCTTTAATGCAACGCCAGCGCTGCATTTAACAATGCAGCAGCCTGCAAAGTTATCCTAATACGATGCATTAGTCGCATTTAACATTTGAGAGGTTTTGCAGGATTATTATTGCATTTCACATCGCAGGGTGTTGCAATATTTCTTTAATGCAAGGCGATCACTGCATTTAACATTGCAGCAGCCTGAAAAGTCATCCTAATGCGATGCATTTGTTGCATTTAACATTTGAGAGGTTTTGCAAAATTATTGCAATTAATTTAATGCATTTAACACCCACTGTGGGTCGCTAGATGACTTTAATGCAAGGCCATCACTGCATTTAACATTGCAGTAGCCTGCAAAGTTATCCTAATACGATGCATTAGTCACGTTTAACATTTGAGAGGTTTTGCAGGATTATTATTGCATTTCACATCGCAGGGTGTTGCAATATTTCTTTAATGCAAGGCGATCACTGCATTTAACATTGCAGCAGCCTGAAAAGTCATCCTAATGCGATGCATTTGTTGCATTTAACATTTGAGAGGTTTTGCAAAATTATTGCAATTAATTTAATGCATATAACATCCATTGGGGGTCGCTAGATGACTTTAATGCAAGGCCATCACTGCATTTAACATTGCAGTAGCCTGCAAAGTTATCCTAATACGGTGCATTAGTCACGTTTAACATTTGAGAGGTTTTGCAGGATTATTATTGCATTTCACATCGCAGGGTGTTGCAATATTTCTTTAATGCAAGGCGATCACTGCATTTAACATTGCAGCAGCCTGAAAAGTCATCCTAATGCGATGCCGGGGGTAGTAAATACAATAATAATACTATAGTAATAATAATTTATATTATTAATAATAAGAATGAATCAAAGATTGATTGATTGATCGATCGGTGGGTGGCTGGATGGATGTCAGGAATTTGAGAGATTTTGCTTGATTATTACAATGATTTTAATGCATTTAATACCCCAGAACAGCTGCAATTTTGCTTTAATGCAAGGCCTGCGCTGCATTTAACATTGCAGGAGCCTAATTGCATTTAACATTTGAGAGGATTTGCAAAATTATTGCAATTAATTTTATTGCATTTAACATCCCAGGGGGTTGCAATATTGCTTTAATGCAACGCCAGCGCTGCATTTAACAATGCAGCAGCCTGCAAAGTTATCCTAATACGATGCATTAGTCGCATTTAACATTTGAGAGGTTTTGCAGGATTATTATTGCATTTCACATCGCAGGGTGTTGCAATATTTCTTTAATGCAAGGCGATCACTGCATTTAACATTGCAGCAGCCTGAAAAGTCATCCTAATGCGATGCATTTGTTGCATTTAACATTTGAGAGGTTTTGCAAAATTATTGCAATTAATTTAATGCATTTAACACCCACTGTGGGTCGCTAGATGACTTTAATGCAAGGCCATCACTGCATTTAACATTGCAGTAGCCTGCAAAGTTATCCTAATACGATGCATTAGTCACGTTTAACATTTGAGAGGTTTTGCAGGATTATTATTGCATTTCACATCGCAGGGTGTTGCAATATTTCTTTAATGCAAGGCGATCACTGCATTTAACATTGCAGCAGCCTGAAAAGTCATCCTAATGCGATGCATTTGTTGCATTTAACATTTGAGAGGTTTTGCAAAATTATTGCAATTAATTTAATGCATATAACATCCATTGGGGGTCGCTAGATGACTTTAATGCAAGGCCATCACTGCATTTAACATTGCAGTAGCCGGCAAAGTTATCCTAATACGATGCATTAGTCACGTTTAACATTTGAGAGGTTTTGCAGGATTATTATTGCATTTCACATCGCAGGGTGTTGCAATATTTCTTTAATGCAAGGCGATCACTGCATTTAACATTGCAGCAGCCTGAAAAGTCATCCTAATGCGATGCATTTGTTGCATTTAACATTTGAGAGGTTTTGCAAAATTATTGCAATTAATTTAATGCATATAACATCCATTGGGGGTCGCTAGATGACTTTAATGCAAGGCCATCACTGCATTTAACATTGCAGTAGCCTGCAAAGTTATCCTAATACGATGCATTAGTCACGTTTAACATTTGAGAGGTTTTGCAGGATTATTATTGCATTTCACATCGCAGGGTGTTGCAATATTTCTTTAATGCAAGGCGATCACTGCATTTAACATTGCAGCAGCCTGAAAAGTCATCCTAATGCGATGCCGGGGGTAGTAAATACAATAATAATACTATAGTAATAATAATTTATATTATTAATAATAAGAATGAATCAAAGATTGATTGATTGATCGATCGGTGGGTGGCTGGATGGATGTCAGGAATTTGAGAGATTTTGCTTGATTATTACAATGATTTTAATGCATTTAATACCCCAGAACAGCTGCAATTTTGCTTTAATGCAAGGCCTGCGCTGCATTTAACATTGCAGGAGCCTAATTGCATTTAACATTTGAGAGGATTTGCAAAATTATTGCAATTAATTTTATTGCATTTAACATCCCAGGGGGTTGCAATATTGCTTTAATGCAACGCCAGCGCTGCATTTAACAATGCAGCAGCCTGCAAAGTTATCCTAATACGATGCATTAGTCGCATTTAACATTTGAGAGGTTTTGCAGGATTATTATTGCATTTCACATCGCAGGGTGTTGCAATATTTCTTTAATGCAAGGCGATCACTGCATTTAACATTGCAGCAGCCTGAAAAGTCATCCTAATGCGATGCATTTGTTGCATTTAACATTTGATAGGTTTTGCAAAATTATTGCAATTAATTTAATGCATTTAACACCCACTGTGGGTCGCTAGATGACTTTAATGCAAGGCCATCACTGCATTTAACATTGCAGCAGCCTGCAAAGTTATCCTAATACGATGCATTAGTCCCGTTTAACATTTGAGAGGTTTTGCAGGATTATTATTGCATTTCACATCGCAGGGTGTTGCAATATTTCTTTAATGCAAGGCGATCACTGCATTTAACATTGCAGCAGCCTGAAAAGTCATCCTAATGCGATGCATTTGTTGCATTTAACATTTGAGAGGTTTTGCAAAATTATTGCAATTAATTTAATGCATATAACATCCATTGGGGGTCGCTAGATGACTTTAATGCAAGGCCATCACTGCATTTAACATTGCAGTAGCCTGCAAAGTTATCCTAATACGATGCATTAGTCACGTTTAACATTTGAGAGGTTTTGCAGGATTATTATTGCATTTCACATCGCAGGGTGTTGCAATATTTCTTTAATGCAAGGCGATCACTGCATTTAACATTGCAGCAGCCTGAAAAGTCATCCTAATGCGATGCCGGGGGTAGTAAATACAATAATAATACTATAGTAATAATAATTTATATTATTAATAATAAGAATGAATCAAAGATTGATTGATTGATCGATCAGTGGGTGGCTGGATGGATGTCAGGAATTTGAGAGATTTTGCTTGATTATTACAATGATTTTAATGCATTTAATACCCCAGAACAGCTGCAATTTTGCTTTAATGCAAGGCCTGCGCTGCATTTAACATTGCAGGAGCCTAATTGCATTTAACATTTGAGAGGATTTGCAAAATTATTGCAATTAATTTTATTGCATTTAACATCCCAGGGGGTTGCAATATTGCTTTAATGCAACGCCAGCGCTGCATTTAACAATGCAGCAGCCTGCAAAGTTATCCTAATACGATGCATTAGTCGCATTTAACATTTGAGAGGTTTTGCAGGATTATTATTGCATTTCACATCGCAGGGTGTTGCAATATTTCTTTAATGCAAGGCGATCACTGCATTTAACATTGCAGCAGCCTGAAAAGTCATCCTAATGCGATGCATTTGTTGCATTTAACATTTGATAGGTTTTGCAAAATTATTGCAATTAATTTAATGCATTTAACACCCACTGTGGGTCGCTAGATGACTTTAATGCAAGGCCATCACTGCATTTAACATTGCAGCAGCCTGCAAAGTTATCCTAATACGATGCATTAGTCCCGTTTAACATTTGAGAGGTTTTGCAGGATTATTATTGCATTTCACATCGCAGGGTGTTGCAATATTTCTTTAATGCAAGGCGATCACTGCATTTAACATTGCAGCAGCCTGAAAAGTCATCCTAATGCGATGCATTTGTTGCATTTAACATTTGAGAGGTTTTGCAAAATTATTGCAATTAATTTAATGCATATAACATCCATTGGGGGTCGCTAGATGACTTTAATGCAAGGCCATCACTGCATTTAACATTGCAGTAGCCGGCAAAGTTATCCTAATACGATGCATTAGTCACGTTTAACATTTGAGAGGTTTTGCAGGATTATTATTGCATTTCACATCGCAGGGTGTTGCAATATTTCTTTAATGCAAGGCGATCACTGCATTTAACATTGCAGCAGCCTGAAAAGTCATCCTAATGCGATGCATTTGTTGCATTTAACATTTGAGAGGTTTTGCAAAATTATTGCAATTAATTTAATGCATATAACATCCATTGGGGGTCGCTAGATGACTTTAATGCAAGGCCATCACTGCATTTAACATTGCAGTAGCCTGCAAAGTTATCCTAATACGATGCATTAGTCACGTTTAACATTTGAGAGGTTTTGCAGGATTATTATTGCATTTCACATCGCAGGGTGTTGCAATATTTCTTTAATGCAAGGCGATCACTGCATTTAACATTGCAGCAGCCTGAAAAGTCATCCTAATGCGATGCATTTGTTGCATTTAACATTTGATAGGTTTTGCAAAATTATTGCAATTAATTTAATGCATTTAACACCCACTGTGGGTCGCTAGATGACTTTAATGCAAGGCCATCACTGCATTTAACATTGCAGCAGCCTGCAAAGTTATCCTAATACGATGCATTAGTCCCGTTTAACATTTGAGAGGTTTTGCAGGATTATTATTGCATTTCACATCGCAGGGTGTTGCAATATTTCTTTAATGCAAGGCGATCACTGCATTTAACATTGCAGCAGCCTGAAAAGTCATCCTAATGCGATGCATTTGTTGCATTTAACATTTGAGAGGTTTTGCAAAATTATTGCAATTAATTTAATGCATATAACATCCATTGGGGGTCGCTAGATGACTTTAATGCAAGGCCATCACTGCATTTAACATTGCAGTAGCCTGCAAAGTTATCCTAATACGATGCATTAGTCACGTTTAACATTTGAGAGGTTTTGCAGGATTATTATTGCATTTCACATCGCAGGGTGTTGCAATATTTCTTTAATGCAAGGCGATCACTGCATTTAACATTGCAGCAGCCTGAAAAGTCATCCTAATGCGATGCCGGGGGTAGTAAATACAATAATAATACTATAGTAATAATAATTTATATTATTAATAATAAGAATGAATCAAAGATTGATTGATTGATCGATCGGTGGGTGGCTGGATGGATGTCAGGAATTTGAGAGATTTTGCTTGATTATTACAATGATTTTAATGCATTTAATACCCCAGAACAGCTGCAATTTTGCTTTAATGCAAGGCCTGCGCTGCATTTAACATTGCAGGAGCCTAATTGCATTTAACATTTGAGAGGATTTGCAAAATTATTGCAATTAATTTTATTGCATTTAACATCCCAGGGGGTTGCAATATTGCTTTAATGCAACGCCAGCGCTGCATTTAACAATGCAGCAGCCTGCAAAGTTATCCTAATACGATGCATTAGTCGCATTTAACATTTGAGAGGTTTTGCAGGATTATTATTGCATTTCACATCGCAGGGTGTTGCAATATTTCTTTAATGCAAGGCGATCACTGCATTTAACATTGCAGCAGCCTGAAAAGTCATTCTAATGCGATGCATTTGTTGCATTTAACATTTGATAGGTTTTGCAAAATTATTGCAATTAATTTAATGCATTTAACACCCACTGTGGGTCGCTAGATGACTTTAATGCAAGGCCATCACTGCATTTAACATTGCAGCAGCCTGCAAAGTTATCCTAATACGATGCATTAGTCCCGTTTAACATTTGAGAGGTTTTGCAGGATTATTATTGCATTTCACATCGCAGGGTGTTGCAATATTTCTTTAATGCAAGGCGATCACTGCATTTAACATTGCAGCAGCCTGAAAAGTCATCCTAATGCGATGCATTTGTTGCATTTAACATTTGAGAGGTTTTGCAAAATTATTGCAATTAATTTAATGCATATAACATCCATTGGGGGTCGCTAGATGACTTTAATGCAAGGCCATCACTGCATTTAACATTGCAGTAGCCTGCAAAGTTATCCTAATACGGTGCATTAGTCACGTTTAACATTTGAGAGGTTTTGCAGGATTATTATTGCATTTCACATCGCAGGGTGTTGCAATATTTCTTTAATGCAAGGCGATCACTGCATTTAACATTGCAGCAGCCTGAAAAGTCATCCTAATGCGATGCCGGGGGTAGTAAATACAATAATAATACTATAGTAATAATAATTTATATTATTAATAATAAGAATGAATCAAAGATTGATTGATTGATCGATCGGTGGGTGGCTGGATGGATGTCAGGAATTTGAGAGATTTTGCTTGATTATTACAATGATTTTAATGCATTTAATACCCCAGAACAGCTGCAATTTTGCTTTAATGCAAGGCCTGCGCTGCATTTAACATTGCAGGAGCCTAATTGCATTTAACATTTGAGAGGATTTGCAAAATTATTGCAATTAATTTTATTGCATTTAACATCCCAGGGGGTTGCAATATTGCTTTAATGCAACGCCAGCGCTGCATTTAACAATGCAGCAGCCTGCAAAGTTATCCTAATACGATGCATTAGTCGCATTTAACATTTGAGAGGTTTTGCAGGATTATTATTGCATTTCACATCGCAGGGTGTTGCAATATTTCTTTAATGCAAGGCGATCACTGCATTTAACATTGCAGCAGCCTGAAAAGTCATCCTAATGCGATGCATTTGTTGCATTTAACATTTGAGAGGTTTTGCAAAATTATTGCAATTAATTTAATGCATTTAACACCCACTGTGGGTCGCTAGATGACTTTAATGCAAGGCCATCACTGCATTTAACATTGCAGTAGCCTGCAAAGTTATCCTAATACGATGCATTAGTCACGTTTAACATTTGAGAGGTTTTGCAGGATTATTATTGCATTTCACATCGCAGGGTGTTGCAATATTTCTTTAATGCAAGGCGATCACTGCATTTAACATTGCAGCAGCCTGAAAAGTCATCCTAATGCGATGCATTTGTTGCATTTAACATTTGAGAGGTTTTGCAAAATTATTGCAATTAATTTAATGCATATAACATCCATTGGGGGTCGCTAGATGACTTTAATGCAAGGCCATCACTGCATTTAACATTGCAGTAGCCTGCAAAGTTATCCTAATACGGTGCATTAGTCACGTTTAACATTTGAGAGGTTTTGCAGGATTATTATTGCATTTCACATCGCAGGGTGTTGCAATATTTCTTTAATGCAAGGCGATCACTGCATTTAACATTGCAGCAGCCTGAAAAGTCATCCTAATGCGATGCCGGGGGTAGTAAATACAATAATAATACTATAGTAATAATAATTTATATTATTAATAATAAGAATGAATCAAAGATTGATTGATTGATCGATCGGTGGGTGGCTGGATGGATGTCAGGAATTTGAGAGATTTTGCTTGATTATTACAATGATTTTAATGCATTTAATACCCCAGAACAGCTGCAATTTTGCTTTAATGCAAGGCCTGCGCTGCATTTAACATTGCAGGAGCCTAATTGCATTTAACATTTGAGAGGATTTGCAAAATTATTGCAATTAATTTTATTGCATTTAACATCCCAGGGGGTTGCAATATTGCTTTAATGCAACGCCAGCGCTGCATTTAACAATGCAGCAGCCTGCAAAGTTATCCTAATACGATGCATTAGTCGCATTTAACATTTGAGAGGTTTTGCAGGATTATTATTGCATTTCACATCGCAGGGTGTTGCAATATTTCTTTAATGCAAGGCGATCACTGCATTTAACATTGCAGCAGCCTGAAAAGTCATCCTAATGCGATGCATTTGTTGCATTTAACATTTGAGAGGTTTTGCAAAATTATTGCAATTAATTTAATGCATTTAACACCCACTGTGGGTCGCTAGATGACTTTAATGCAAGGCCATCACTGCATTTAACATTGCAGTAGCCTGCAAAGTTATCCTAATACGATGCATTAGTCACGTTTAACATTTGAGAGGTTTTGCAGGATTATTATTGCATTTCACATCGCAGGGTGTTGCAATATTTCTTTAATGCAAGGCGATCACTGCATTTAACATTGCAGCAGCCTGAAAAGTCATCCTAATGCGATGCCGGGGGTAGTAAATACAATAATAATACTATAGTAATAATAATTTATATTATTAATAATAAGAATAAATCAAAGATTGATTGATTGATCGATCGGTGGGTGGGTGGATGGATGTCAGGAATTTGAGAGATTTTGCATGATTATTACAATGATTTTAATGCATTTAATACCCCAGAACAGCTGCAATTTTGCTTTAATGCAAGGCCTGCGCTGCATTTAACATTGCAGGAGCCTAATTGCATTTAACATTTGAGAGGATTTGCAAAATTATTGCAATTAATTTTATTGCATTTAACATCCCAGGGGGTTGCAATATTGCTTTAATGCAACGCCAGCGCTGCATTTAACAATGCAGCAGCCTGCAAAGTTATCCTAATACGATGCATTAGTCGCATTTAACATTTGAGAGGTTTTGCAGGATTATTATTGCATTTCACATCGCAGGGTGTTGCAATATTTCTTTAATGCAAGGCGATCACTGCATTTAACATTGCAGCAGCCTGAAAAGTCATCCTAATGCGATGCATTTGTTGCATTTAACATTTGAGAGGTTTTGCAAAATTATTGCAATTAATTTAATGCATTTAACACCCACTGTGGGTCGCTAGATGACTTTAATGCAAGGCCATCGCTGTCTTTTATCTGACAACCTGAGGGCAGAAACACACAGGAGGGTGGTCGTCTTAAACTTACCCAATAACAGATATTGATTGACCCTGTACATCCATACATACTTATACATAACAGGGATATAGAATAAACAGGTGTTGTGTGTGTGTGTGTGTGTGTGTGTGTGTGTGTGTGTGTGTGTTATAAACAAGTGTTGCTTGCTGTTGGGTCATGTATCCAGACCTGGCTCTGTGTTCCTCATGTCCACATTCCCCCCCCCCTTTATCATTCTAATGATAACTATAAAGATATAAATCAGACGGAAGGCTCATTAGAGGCCAGCTTATAGACTCATCAGAGTTGATCCCTAACCTCACGATGCTTTATTAGCCAGACGGGCTGTCTGTCTGTCTGTCTGTCTGTCTAATCTCGCCTCTATGTCCCTACTCCTTCCGCCCGATCCTTATACCCCTTAACCCCTCATGGAGAGACTAGTGGTAAACGACCTCATGGCTCTGGTTTATCGGCCCTGGACATTTAATCGAGCTCCGTTTCTTCCCCGTCTGTCTGTCTCCGGAGACCGCCGCAATCTCTGTGTGTTTGTGCTTTTAGAAACCTGTCTGTCTACGAACCAGATCTCTAATAAACTAACAGGTAAAGTCAGTGCCGTCTCTGATTATTGTCATCCAAGCTGACCAACGCCAGCCAAAGCCAACTCCACAGAGTTATGTTGATCGGTCCCTGTTGATTGGACGGAGCTGAGAGTTGTCCTACTTTTTAGAGTAAGAGGGAGGTATTGAGTATGAGTTAGTAGTATTAGACATACTTGGGTTTTGTGTGAGTAATAATACGTGTAGTGTGTTGTGTGTGTGGGGTGTGGTTGTGTGTGGTGGTGTGGTGTGTGTGTGGGGTGTGTGGTGGTGGTGTGTTGGTGTGGTAGGAGTGGAGGAGTGTGGGTTGAGTGGAGGAGGGAGTGTTGAGGAGGTGAGGTGAGGGATGTGGGATGTGAGGGTTGAGTAGGTAGTGGGGTATGAGTTGTTAGTGGAGTGTTGGGGAGAGAGGGAGATTGGTGTTCGTTGGGTTGTGGGGAGACGTAGGATTATGTACTTGTTGAGTGTGTTATTGAGAGTATTTGGTGGTTGTGTTGGTGGTTTTGTGAGGGTGTGGTGGAGTTGTGATGTTGGTGTTGGTTTGTTTGGTGTATGATTTAGTTGTGGTTGTTGAGATTTAGTTATATGAATAGAGTAATTGTGTGTAGTTTGAGTTGATTTGTATTTTTTTGTGTTGTTGTTGTGGTTGGTTGTGTTGTGGTGGGTGGTGTTGGAGTTGGTGGATGGGGAGGGGTTAATAAGGTTTGGGGATGGTTATAGTTTAATGTAAAAATTGGTAGAGATAGAGAGTGAGAGATAGAAAAGAGAGAAGTAGATAGAATGAAGATAGTGTTTGTTAGGGGGGGATGAAGTTATAAAGAAGAGAGAGAGAGAGAATAAAAGGGTTAAAGAGGGGAGAATAGAGAGAGAGAGAGAGAGAGAGAGAGTGTAAGATGAGAGAAGAAGGAGAGAGGGAAATTTAGGTATTTTAGGGATAGAGAGAGAGAGTGAGAGAGAGATGAGAGAGATGTTTAAGAAAGAAAAATAAGTAGATAGAGAGTTAGAGAGAGAGAGAAAGAAGGAAAGAAAGAGAGAAAGAGAATAGATAATATTAAAAAAGAAAGAGGGAGAGAATAGTAAAATAGAGATAGAGTGAGAGAAAAAAAGAAGAAAGAGAAAGAGAGAAAGAGAGATAGAGAAAGAAATATGAGAGATAGAGAAGAGTGAGAGAGAGAGAGTAGGGGGGGAGGGGGGGTATGGAGAGTGATGGTTGTTTATTTGTATATATAGATAGTTGAAGGGGGGGGGGGGTGGGGGGGTGTGTGGGTGTGTGTGGTGTGTGTGTGTGTGTGAGTGTGAGCTCACTGAATTACCCCAGTCTAGTAGAACCTCGACCGGACACTCCAGCAGTTGTGTCCAAGCCTTGCGATACGCCGTCTTTTATCTGCAACTCGGACAACCTGTGTGGGGGTCCCGTGTGTCCCTCCCTCCTCTCTCCCCCCCTCATCTCTCTCCACCCATCCCTCTGTCTCTCCTCTCTCTCTCTCCCCTTCCTTCTTTCTCTCTATCCCCCTCGCTCTCTTTCTCTCCCTCTGTCCTCTCCTCTCTACCTCTCTCACAACCTCTAATCTCTCTCTCTCTCTGAACCTTTCCTCTCTCACATCTCTCAACCTCTTTCTCTCTCTCTCATCTGAACCTTTCTCTCTCTCTCCCTCTAAACCCTCATTCTCTCTCGGCTCTCTCCTCAACCTCTTTCTCTCT